>NC_060901.1:19959904-19962404 GCF_014805685.1 Silurus meridionalis
AACAATAATAATAATAATAATAATAATAATAATAATAATAATAATAATAATAATTCAATTATTCTAAACTAGATTGAAAGGTAATTATTTCTGACTGTTGTGTAGCATCAAATGATGGGACCAGTGCAGTGGTACAGGAGATACGTACTTTGAGCAATGTCCTTACTCATTAATCTACTCTAAACAACAAATCTTTATTCAGTCTCCTTTATGTAGAGTTCTGTAACAGGCAGGATCTTAAAAGAGAAGACGAAATGGTGTCACTGGTAGAACATCAGGTTTTACCAACATCCTCTCTGTTGTTTGTTGTCCTTCTGATCATAGTACAGAAGATCTTTCCTTCCTGAGTAATAAAAATATTTCTTCTGCTCCTCAGCAAGAGTTGTGTGAAAGCGAGTGAGATAGTGGAAGATGTTTACGTAGATTATTACTCAGCTCAATAATCACAGAGAACTTGGTTCTGTAAAAAAACTACTGTATTTCTTAAACACTTCCACATAAAAAGACATATGGTGGATGGAAAGTTCTTAAAATAAACCTGATGTTTTATGGAGTTTTTCTGCTTCTTCTGTTTGTATTGTAAATGTGATTATTGCCTATAAAAACCAGTGCTGTGGTACCTGGGAAGTCGTTCGCTGGATATGGATTCTCTTCTTTTTCATCAATATTAATCTGCAAATCACAAGTCATAGTTTTCAAGCTGATGGTCACAAGAAAATACAACAGCATGATGATACACTGGAGCAGATTCAGGAGACTTTTAATAAACTTCTCATTTATACACCTCAGGCAGTTATATAGTGTGTTTATATTCAGTGTTATATGGTGTCGACCTTCTGATCAGTATTCTTCTAGTAACTTCAGTAACTTCTTATCCAACATTTTATTTACATGTTGTTGTTGTTCATGTTTGTTTGTTTGTTTAAAATCACATCTGTATGGTTAATTTAAATAAAAGTCTCTGTTCCTACATGCAGGCGATTATGATTACAGATTCAACTTTCTCGTGAATGAGTACTAGTATAGTTTATGTTTTTATGTAGGTGTGAGAGTGAATAGAATGCACCTTGGTGGTATTTGTAGTTTCTTCATTTGAGGTAATGGATTTCAGTTCAATCTTCTCCTCTTTTTTCTCAGCTGGAGGTTTCTCGTTTCCTTGCCACTTGTCAGGACTGGCCAACCTGAGACATGAGAATGGCTTCAATACACAGTATAGGATAAGAATCTTCAATTGCTATAATATGAATAAAAATATTGATAAATGTTATAAAGTTACACAAACAGGAATAAAAGAATAAGAATAAAGTGATGATTTTTTTCAGTGAATTCCACTGTAATTACAAGTTAAACTAAAACTAATGAATTCCATCACCTGGCCTGCTTCCGCCTCTCCTTCTCTTCTTCTTCCTCTTTCTGAGCTGAGGTCAGACTCTCTGCATCTGCAAGATTATCTACAGCGATGGCCAGGAAGACGTTCAAGAGGATGTCTGTTTATGACGAGTTCAGGTTTATGGAATGATATATTTGATTTGCGCCAGTAGCTGAAACATGTGACTTACACAAACACTGAATAGCAGCACATTTAAACTCTGCATTAGCACAAGAATTAGCAGCTAAAGCGTTTCGAATCGTGTTATTTATCATGACATCATGTTGGTGTCATTACCATCTTGCAATCAAAAATCAATCGGCTCTAATATTGTTTTAAAATAAGAGCAGAAATCAGGTGTTTGTGCTGAACGCTGTTGTGCTCCAGGAGGTGACAGTTCAGTTTCTGTAGCTCTGCTGTAAAGGATACAGTTTCCACAAATAAAGAGAATGATGAAGTAGATGCACACAAGCATGCCAGGAAACGAAGGTCCACCGTACGCCATAATCCCATCATACATTACTGAGTTCCAGTCCTCTCCAGTCAAAATCTATTCCCATCACAGCAAATCAACAACATCAACACAAACACAGAGTCAGAATCTCCACATGCACAGTGAGATAACGCTCAGCTTCAGTTTATTACTCGCTTCAGAACCATCGACCAGACAAAACCAATCAATCAATCATTTATAGCAGGAAACAAAGCAGCAATTCATCACAAATTAATGATTAATAATTGTTTATAATGATATTATCTGTAGTTGCTCATGTACATTGAGTACAACTGTTACAGTGCACCTGCAGCTTTACTCAATATTAACTATATTCCTCCTCTTCCTCCTCCTCTTCCTCCCTGTTACAGTGCACATGCTTTCCTGCAGCTTTACTCAATATCAACTATATTCCTCCTCTTCCTCCTCCTCCCATCTTCCACCCCCTCCTTTTCCTCCTCTTCCTCCCTCATCGTCATCATCTTCCCCTACTCTTTTTCCTCCCCTCCTCTTCCTCCTCTCCCCTATCTTCCCCCTTTTTCTCGTCTTCCCCTATTTCCCCCTCTATCTCCTTCCCCCCTCCTCCTCCTCTTTCTCCTCTTCCTCCTTTTCTTCTTCCTCTTCTTCCTTCTCTTCCA
>NC_060901.1:19967404-20007404 GCF_014805685.1 Silurus meridionalis
CCATTCAGTTTAAGCTACAACGAGGATAAGAGAAGTCTGAAGTCTGGAGCTTTTTTCTGCTGCTGATTCTCCTGCTGTCTGAGTTTCTCTCCAGTTGTGTTTAAAACACTTCAGCATGTTCTCATACACTATGGTTTATTTATAGGTCTGGATGATGGATATTTAGTTGTTCGTAGGCAAACAAACGAATACAAGAGTTAAAACATGAAATGACAAAGTAATACTAATAAATTAAAGACAGAACTGATTATGTAGATGAAAATATAACCTCAGGTGTATGAAAAGAACACTTTACTGCCTTTCAACGACTTGTGATCCGTTACCCAGACAGATCTTCAGATTATACCAGAAGCAATCAAACTTCTTCTTCTTCTAAAAAAAATGATCACATTTTCCTTTATCACTGGTTCTGCACCTAAATCCCTGAATAAAAACCTGACCTTGACCACTGTCCTAGAAAAAGTTCTACCTAAAAAACCCGAACCCACACCTTCATTAGAATAAGATTCAGTCAGGATTCACTCCTAATAGCACAGAGACCGAGACGTCTCTCAGTGCTGCTCAAAGTGGTTGAATTTCTCACCCGAATCAAATTGAGTAATTTCTCATTGACATTAGAAGGCAGATGATGTGTAAATTTCTCCTAATTCATTTCAATAAGACTGAAGTACCTTCACTGACAGCTAGAAACAAGGGAGGTGGTAGCTCAGTGGTTAAGGCATTGGGCTTTGGATCAGAAGATCACAGGTTCAAATCCCACTGCCACTGCTGGGCCCTTGAGCAAAGCCCTAAAACCCTCCCCTGCTCAGTTGTAAGTCGCTCTGGATAAGGGCGTCTGCCAAATGCCGCAAACGTAAACAAGCTTTCTGATCACACAGTGTCTCCTGGTGGCTTTTCAGGTGCTTCCTGTGCAGCAGTAAGTAACTACTCCTTGGCTTCATGTTTCTCATTTCTTGGATTTGATCTCATTTTGGTTTCTTGTTTCACATTTTTAGTTTTGCCGCATTTGTATTACTTTTGCCCTCTGTATTACATGACAAGGCTGTTTCGTGGAATTTGTTCTTCCACACCAATCATGGAAAAGGTTTAATGTATTTTAATGCAGTCTCAAGCTCGGCCTCTTGGACTCTTCTAAAAGCAAAAATCATAACTAGAAAGTTTAAGTTTTTCTTACTTTCATTGTCTTTTGACTAATACAGGGAAATCCACAACCCCATTCTATAAAGAAGGAGAAATCTGCCTCTGGGTACCTGCTTCCATCAGGTTATGATGATCACAATAAGGTGTTATAAAATGGAGCTTCCTGATGGCACAACACCCCGTTTTTATTTACTTCTTTCATCTTTTGCCATGTGAAGAATCTTCCAGTAAGGAGTTTATAATAAATCCAATTCAGCAAGGCTTCACCTTCATTCTTCAGTAGCTTCAGACAGATTCTGGTTCAAGGTTTTAGTTTCTTCTGTTCCAAACTGGACCTCAGAACCAACTGCAGTCCAATTTTATGACTTGTTGAATACAATTCCGATGATGAAGTAAACAGGTTTTTGTTGACGTTTCATATAAATATTTATATATACTTTTTGCTTTAAAGTATCACATTTTTGCACTATTAGTAATTTTATCCTCTAGGTTTTGACTTTTACTTTCGTCCTGTTAAATGAGGTCGGACTCTCAACTCTTCAATGTTAAATCGTGAATCCTCGAATGCTGCAGAATAATAAGGAAACATGATCATAATGCTCATCACTGATCGTGTTCCTCCACCATCCAAACCTCCATCTGCATTTTAAATTGTCTGAGAATCTTTATATAGTGTGTGTAGACACTTTGCTATTGAGGACTTTGTCAGTTCACGTTCAGAGTCTGGTCCAGTTTCATGGAGAAATCGGGTTTCTATATTAAATCAGCTCTACCTGCACTCACAAGGCATGAGGGAATTTTGAAAGCATTTCATTTCACTGAGGTAATTTTCGCTTTCTCTTCATCACGAGTGCAAATTAAATGATGAGGGTTTATGCTAACAGGAGCTAAAACTTCTCACTTAGAAATGCAGAAATGGATCATTTTATCGTTTAAACATTTCTTATACAAATATTCTGTGTTTTCTCGTTTTCTTCATATGAGACAGAAGCCGTTCCATATTTAAAGACAGACAGAGTCCCCGAACATTCCCAGAAGGACAATTATGCAGAAGATTCAATGGTGCTGGACTCGTTAACGACAGTATTAAGCTCCTGAGTCTTTGCCCCAAAACAACTACAGAGTTGCCAAAACCTGGAAGAAGGAACTTGATACTGCCATGAAAATTTCTCCACTTAGTGGAGTCATTAAATCCTTCATCAACCTCCACCAGATACAACCTTGTGTCCTTCAGTGTGCGATCTGCACTGTGAGCAGACTAAACACTGACAGGTGCTCCACATTCTGCTGCACCTTCATCCACAGTGGATGATCTCTGACCCATCTTGAAGCTCTTCAGGCATCAGACAGTTGTAAGAATAGGACTCATGCCTCCTTCCCTCGCTGTCAGCTGCTGTCATGTGCACATTTTAAATACCGGACTGAAATGTAGGTGCTGCTGCAATGGGTCTTCAGCTGGACCTCAGACAAACAATGATGATGATTTAAAACTCTGGACGTTTGTACATGCCATCTGAAGAGTGGAGCACAGAGGGGATTGGGTAGTGTTGGCAGAATGAATCACTTGGATCCTGCAGGAACGGTAGACGGGGTTTTCTGCAGAAGTACCAGCACCTTGTCTGCTTTCTGACCACCAGTTTGTCTGATTTTCATTATTTATAAATACTTTAAGGTTTTATTTTAAGGTTTTATAACTTTTACTTTCAGTTCAGGAAAATATCACATTTTAAATTATATTACGTTCATAATCTAACACGTCATTCAGGTTATTAAAACAGGACAAAATACTTCTCTATAAAACGCTTTCCATGCTTGTGGTATCTTCTAATTAAATCCTTACAGAGAATATCTGGGTCTAATGTATTAACGATTAATTGTATATTCCATATGTCTCTCAAATTTTTTGTCTGAAAATCCAGTCTGTTTATTTGTCTGTCTTCTATCTGTCTGCATGATCGTCTGTCTCTTACCCGCTCAGGACCCCCAGAACCAAGTTAAGAACAAAAAAAGAGCCAATGATGATTAGAGTAACAAAATAAAGCCATGGCCAGGAGTTCCCTACAGCATCATTCACCTGGGAATAGGGACAAAAAGGAGAGATGGAGAAATGGAAAGAGAGAAGGATGATTAGCATATGACTCGCTTAGAACAAAATCATGGGCCTTTCTTTTCATAAATAAAACAGCTGTCTCTTCCTGGCTCTCTGTTCTTTCTCCATGTGAAATGAAAGATGTGCACATTTAGACACAAACAGCACTTGCACATGCAGGTTTCTTACCCACTCAACACCCCAAGAACCAGATTTAGAACGAAAAAGGATCCAAAGATGACGAGACTGACAAAATAGACCCAGGGAAGCTCATAGCCCATAGCATCCTGCATCTAAAAGGGAGAGGGAAGGAAGCACAGTTAGGAAAAGAAAGAGAGAGCGAGAGAGAGCGAGAGAGAGAGAGAGAGAGAGAGAGAGAGAGAGAGAGAGAGAGAGGAGGGTGAAAGAATTCAAGCCAAAATGATGGATGCGAGGAGAATGTTGTAAATACTTTAGGGGTGTTTGGGCTGTATTCAGAGTATTCGAGGTCAAAAGGTATGTTAATGGATATCTGGTATATGTTATTTACAGGTGTGCAGGATTCTGCTTGTCCACGGAATCTATTCCTACTACTTAATTAAAAAACTTGAATAAAAATGCAAATACTGAAACTACACAACGTGATCAAACGTTTATGACCGAACAGTGCATCTAAAATAAAATGACAAACGTGTTTTAATCTATAATTCACAAACTGTAGACATTGGGATTAAAAAAGATGTCGGAAGTATTATGATTCCAGTAATATTACATTTGCACATCATTTTAAAACGAGTAAATCTGAAGTTTCTCTGACACTTTCTGCAGTCCAGGATGTAGCAGTGCTGTGAGTGTGTCAATGCTTTTAGCATCTTTTTCTTCTGATCTCTTCATTTGCTTCCACTGATGAGATCAGTAAGTAAGATGAATTCTGCTGGCTAAAAAAATTGAGTGATTTTTTTCTAAATTCACATCCTTCTCATACACTGGAAGCTTCTCCCCCACTGCTGCCTGCTCAGAGTATTACATAACCTTCACCGTAGAACCAGAAAACACTGCTATCATTCTTGAGTGGTTAAGATATGCTGCAAAACCTGTGTTCATGTAACTAGTGTCTAAATCACCTGGAAACCAAAGATACAACTTACTGATTCAGTGTGGACCTTACGGAGAACCTGGCTTAGATACAGTATCTTACACATCTTATAGTCCACTGACTGGCGCTATTTGTGCAATAATCATATTGCAAACAATTTAGCAAAGAAGGAACACAGTCCAGCAGTTCAATGCTCACTTTCATACACACCACTGCCAACAGAAGGTCTCGAAGTGCATGATCATAAAGGCCTAATGATGGGAAACTGAATAGCTGAATTCGCTGGAGCGATTTGTTTGGCATCATTCCAAGCTTGAAGACAATTATTTTGGAATAGACAAACTCCAGGTCTGCCACCAGCTGACATTCTTTTCAAGGTTCAGGACCATACAGATGATAGGCTCAACAACAAGATGACACACTTCCTGGCTCTCTGGAGAAAGTTTCTGAAACTCCTTGTGTTTTCATGTAATTCATTTGCAACCACTAGACAAACACACATCACATCTTCATCGTAATGCATGTGTATGGACTCTAACAGATGCCCTTTTAAAGAGCTATTTAAAGACATGGATCTATAAGAGACACATCCTCACTCTAGTTCACTAGTTCAGGCACTTAATCGATGAATTTTCTTTTCACAAAGTGATCACTGATGAAGAGTTTTTACTCTTAATTTGAAGACAGACAGCTGTGCAGAAACTACAGTCTGATCGATGTCTTTATTGAACCCTGAGATGTGTGTGATCTTGGTGATGCTTGGCTGTGTATTAGTGTTTTACATCTGATCCTCCTGATGTTGTGATGGAGAAACATCTGCATGAATCAGTCAGATCACTGAAGTGAGATGAGACAGATGGTGAGATATGAAATTTCCTTGGATGCATGTCCAGGAATGTAATGAAGCTCAAACTTGCTTAAATAGTTTCAAATGATAAGCTTCCTTCCATGATGAAACGTCTAGCAGACATGTTGAATATATCAGGAGGAAAGGGAAAGATTCCTTGAGTGTCACCAGCATATCAGTGGTATAAAATCCATACGGTTATGACCTCACCACGACTACACAAATAATAAGACTACAGTTTAGTATCATGTTTTGCATTCATTATTAATGTAACGTTTTTTGCTGCATCATTTAAGGTGTTGAACCTCAGTTTGTATGGAACATGTCCATGACTACTACTGTACATGGGGCAAACTGCTGATTCACTTTGACTCAATTTAGGTTTTAAACACTGCACCATGGGGGTCAGTGTCTGCTCATGGACCATCAACAGTCATCACTTACACCTACACAAAGGGCAACAAAACTGACCATCTTCTATAGTCCAGTTCCACTGAGGGTAAACATGGACATGACTGAATTCAACAGTAAAAGGCCGATCAAGACAATGTCTGCAACAAAAGGGGAAATGTGTATCACCTGAATAAGAGTGATGAAAGTGAACCACTAGTTTTCACACGCTTAGTAAAATAAGTGTAAAAAAGATTCAATTCAGACGGCATTGTGCTCACTCAGCGTTTCTATATTGTCTTGGGGACTAGCATTCAGCAACATCTAAGAATTGCCTAGAAGAACTTCAGAGTCGGATGGTCTGCCTCAGTTTCAGCAGATTGTTGCTTTGTAAACATACACACTTCAGCAGTGCCCAACACACTGCCCCCAGCCCTGAACATCATCTTACAACTTGACTGTTATCTGGTGAGTATAAACAGTGGGTTTAGAAAGTATTCAGTTCCCAAACTACTGCTTAGAAGAATTCACTTCAACTTTATCTTCACAATATTCACAAATTGGGCAAATTGATTATAAAACAAAAACTACCATTAATGACTGCCAAGTAGCTCAGTACAGAAAGAACAACTGTACTGTTACTGTTGAATTACTATATCATGTTCTAGTTCATGGTGTTATTAAGATCTAAAAATGGGTAACGAGTAAAATTAAGAAAATGAAAATTTCGATAGATTTGAAGTCATGTTTGTGTTCTGTTCATTTTTCTCCCAAATGACATTAACGTAGGATTTTACAGAAAATGTGAATTTCAGGTTGAAATATAGTGATGCTTGGTACAGTATTACATTCTTTTAAACTCTGAATACAGCCCTTAGAGAACAACAGCTGGAAAAATGAGGAATTAAACGCAGCCCTTCTGTCGTTTTAGTCCATTCATCTAAAAAGACCTGAAAAACGCAGCCCTTCAGCAGTGACTGGACCTCCATGGTGGAGTTATGGAACAGACCAGAGGATTTCATCAGGAAAAAGCAGATGTTGTAACAGCTGGTAAATAATGACAGCAGCTGTGTGGCCAAACTAATGTATTAAAAATCATGTACTGAAATGATTCTCTGGTTTTCAGGTAGAAGCAAAGTCAAGCATTAGTAGGATTACTGAACTGAAGACGTCGTAACAGCGGCACAGAGAGAAAGAAGGAGACACAGAGGAAGAGACAGGATAATCTAAACATTTACATAGTTTTAATCAAAATAATCATATTTAGTTCACCACATAATTCATGTTCTGCAAATAAAAAAAGAATACATCAAATTTCACTTGAAATGTTTTGTTAATGAACTGATCAGATTTTTCTAAAAACATTTAAAGTGCTAATGTTTAGTACGTAACTGCATGGAAGACCATGGACTGCAACAATCCACACACACACACACACACACACACACACACACACACACACAGTCTCTGGTATCTAACTCTAGGCCTGTATATCACTCGTGTGTGTGTGTGTGTGTGTGTGTGTGCGAGTAGACGACGCTTTCTCTCTTTTTATCAGGATGTGACTTTGTTGTAGCTCATAACACTCACCCAGTAGAGGACGTCGGTCCAGCCCTCCATGGTGATGCACTGAAACACTGTCAGCATGGCAAATGCAAAGTTATCAAAGTTTGTAATGCCATCATTTGGTCCCTCCCATCCCATCATGCACTGGGTGATGTTGGGTGGTGTGCAGTGGCGCCCATGGGCATTGTTTGGGGCACAGGGTGCAGGTTTCTCCTCAGCTATAGGCCCTAAAGCACAAAGAATTTAGTACATATTTTGTATATGGATTAACAGCACAGTTGAACTTCTAAAACCTCCTCAGTTACGGGTCATATTTTATGTCAAATATTTTTTAATATAAAATTATTAATACAAAAATTATCAATCCGTTTAAACAGAATGAACAATTTCCCGTGTTTGATATTCTGAAATAAATGCTGACCTTTGTGACCATTTCTGAAGAAAAAGCATGCACGGTGCATCTTCCCCATGAACAGCTCCAGGCCAATGATGGCGTAGATGATGATCACGAAGAGCACGAGCAGAGCGATGTGCAGCAGAGGAACCATGGCCTTAATGATGGAGTTCAACACGACTTGTAAACCTGATACCAGATAAGAATTGTAAGTGTGCACTCCATGTGCCCTGTGGAGTTTCTACTGCACTCCATGTACACTGTTCATTATCAAAAACAATAAAATACTAATGTCCTCTGAACTTTTATTCTTATTGGCTAAGATTGTGATCGCAATTGTGTTTGTTTGTGACTCACTAGGAACACCAGACACTAATCGTAAGGGTCTCAGTACTCTGAAAGCACGCAGGGCCTTTACATCAAATCCTGCTGCCTTCCCTCCGATAGGTGTCCCTCCATCTCCCTTAGTGGCCTGTTCTAATATAGCACTGAACAACCTGTTAGAAACAGAGAGAGAGAGAGAGAGAGAGAGAGAGAGAGAGAGAGAGAGAGAGAGAGAGAGAAAGTGAGGGGGGGTAACAAACAAACTGGGTCACAAACATAATACATAATACTGAAAAACATCAAGTTCTCACTTGTGATAAAGTGGTTCATACCCTAACAGCAGTTTAACCTTCATGCAGGACATTCCCTGAAAAATATCTCCAGTACTGAATACCATAAAGCTGAATTCCTGCTGAGGGGAGAATTTGTTGGTCGTAGTGTTTTAGTGATTATTAATACAGAGATTATTAATAGAATTTGTTAACAATAGTATTAAAAATCAGCATCTTCACGGATATCAGCTCCCCCTGGATCCTAGAAGATGTAACTCATCTCTCTGTGACTCACCATGCAAACTACGGCTATGGAACAAAATCCCTGCTGCTGAATTATTATGATATTGTGCAGGACTGCAGACATTTAGAATTCAGAAGTCTAACACTTTTTTGTAAATAAAGTAAAACTTAAATGTTCATCTCAAACCAAACACCACTCTTATCTGGTCTCAAGACAAGAATAACACTGTTAAAACAATGCAGGAGTTAACAGCAGTCTTATAAACAAGGGCTGTACACCTGCAGCGTTCTTCTACTCACCCTACAACCACAATTATGAAATCCAGCAGATTCCAGCCGTTTCTTAAATAAGCATTGGGGTGACAGAGCAGCCCATATGCAATGACCTTCAGAAATGCTTCCACTGTGAAAATGATAAGGAAGAGATATTCCACTTGCTCCTGAAATACAGGAAACAGTGAAAGAGTCAGTAAATAGTTTGTACTGTTCATCTGTTCAGTGTAAACATGCAGACTTACAGAAATGATTCCCATAATGAGATTCATACACAGTTACAATTCATTTCTTTACATTTCATTTATTTCTTTAAAAACATTTCACTTTGTTGGAACAGATACCCTCTAAACCCAAACCCCAATCCTCTACAGCCTAAACCCGAACACCAATCCTCTACAGCCTAATCCCCAACACCAATCCTCTACAGCCTAAACCCCAATCCTCTAAACCCAAACCCCAATCCTCTAAACCCAAACCCCAATCCTCTAAACCCAAACCCCAATCCTCTACAGCCTAAACCCCAATCCTCTACAGCCTAAACCCCAATCCTCTACAGCCTAAACCCTAACACCAATACTCTACAGCCTAAACCCCAATCTTCTACAGCCTAAACAATTAACCCCAATCCTCTACAGCCTAAACCCCAATACTCTACAGCCTAAACCATAACACCAATCCTCTACAGCCTAAACCCTAACACCAATTCTCTACAGCCTAAACCCCAATACTCTACAGCCTAAACCCCAATACTCTAAACCCAAACCCCAATCCTCTAAACCCAAACCCCAACTTTAAACCCAAACCCTAATCCTCTACAGCATAAACCCCAATACTCTACAGTCTAAACCCCAATACTCTACAGCCTAATCCCCAACACCAATCCTCTACAGCCTAATCCCCAACACCAATCCTCTACAGCCTAATCCCCAACACCAATCCTCTACAGCATAAACCCCAATACTCTACAGCCTAAACCCTAACACCAATCCTCTACAGCCTAAACCCCAATCCTCTACAGCCTAAACCTAACACCAATCCTCTACAGCCTAAACCCCAATACTCTACAGCCTAAACCATAACACCAATCCTCTACAGCCTAAACCCTAACACCAATTCTCTACAGCCTAAACCCCAATACTCTAAACCCAAACCCCAATCCTCTAAACCCAAACCCCAATCCTTTAAACCCAAACCCTAATCCTCTACAGCATAAACCCCAATACTCTACAGTCTAAACCCCAATACTCTACTCTACAGTCTAAACCCCAATACTCTACAGCCTAAACCCTAACACCAATCCTCTACAGCCTAAACCCCAATCCTCTAAACCCAAACCCCAATCCTTTAAACCCAAACCCCAATCCTCTAAACCCAAACCCTAATCCTCTACAGCATAAACCCCAATACTCTACAGCCTAAACCCCAATACTCTACAACCTAAACCCTAACACCAATCCTCTACAGCCTAAACCCCAATCCTCTACAGCCTAAACCCTAACCCCAATCCTCTACAGCCTAAACCACAATACTCTACAGCCTAAACCCCAATACTCTACAGCCTAAACTCTAACCCCAATCCTCTACAGCCTAAACCCCAATACTCTACAGCCTAAACCCTAACACCAATCCTCTACAGCCTAAACCCCAATACTCTACAGCCTAAACCCTAACACCAATCCTCTACAGCCTAAACCCCAATACTCTACAGCCTAAACCCCAATACTCTACAGCCTAAACCCTAACCCCAATCCTCTACAGCCTAAACCCCAATACTCTACAGCCTAAACCCCAATACTCTACAGCCTAAACCCTAACCCCAATCCTCTACAGCCTAAACCCCAATCCTCTACAGCCTAAACCCATTTTTGCATTTCTGAGTTACTTCTCATCTCCATTTTCAGAGCTATTGGTAGTGAAAACCCACCACCTTCACCTTGCTATTTAAAACATCAGGATTAGACTAAAGCCGGTTTGTTGCCTTCTTACACACACCAGGCCAATTCTCAAGCAGCTAAACGCAGCCAAAGTGTTTCATCTGGAAAAACTACCTGAAACATCACCAATTATCTGTCATTCCTACATTAGCAAGTGTTAAATTTGCTTTAACTCAGGAAGCAGCCTTCAGATGAAGTTCCATCACAGATAGATGTAAGATGGTTCATGCCATCAGTGTGACACAATGCACTTTCTTAGAAGATCCATAGACATTTCCAAAACATCAAGTCTATGAATGTGTGTAACAGGCATTCAGACCACCACACTGCACACCTGAAATATAATAAATCATTTTCACTATAGTTTATATGCTCATGCTGCCACCTTGTGGTGCAGAATCACCAACTCACTGTTCATAATATTATTACTTTTATAATTATTTTACGTTACATGTACACAATATTACTGAGTTCCTGCATCATCACTACCAATAAAACATTATCATTACATTACTTTTTAGAATAAGAGCAGTAGTATGTTGCTTAAAACACACACACACACACACACACACACACACACACACACACACACACACACAAAATCTGTATTTTCTAGGAAAGTTGATTGAAACTAATTTGGGTTTGAATGAAATTTTAATAAATATTCTTCTTCTTCTTCTTCTTTAGGCTGCTTCCATTAGGGGGCGCCAAAGCGGATCATCCGTCTCCATACCCCCCTGTCCTCTACATCTGCCTCTTTCACACCAACTACCTGCATGTCTTCCCTCACTACATCCATAAACCTCCTCCTTGGTCTTTCTCTTTTCCTCCTTCCTGGTGGCTCCATCCTCAGCATTCTCCTACTGATATACCTCATGTCCCTCCTCTGCACATGTCCAAACCATCTCAATCACACCTCCCTCACCTTGTCTCCAAAACATCCTACATGCGCTGTCCCTCTAATAAACTCATTTCTAATCCTGTCCATCGTCATCACTCCCAACAAACATCTCAACATCTTCAGCTCTGCTACCTCCAGCTCCACCTCCTGTCTTTTACTCAATGCCACTGTCTCTAATCCATACAACATCTCAGGTCTCCCTCCTCTGCACATGTCCAAACCCTCTCAATCACATCATACTGCTGCTCACAGATGGTCACCTCTTCTCTCAGCCTGGCTTCCACTACTCTTTCCCATAACTTCATGGTGTGACTGATCAACTTAATTCCCCTGTAGTTACTGCAGGTATGCACATCTCCCGTATGCTTAAAGATTGGTACCAGCACACTCCTTCTCCATTCCTCAGGCATCTTCTCACCTTCCAATATCCTGTTAAACAATCTGGTTAAAAACTCCACTGCATCTCTCCTAAACATCTCCATGCTTCTACCGGTATGTCATCTGGTCCAACTGACTTTCCACTCTTCATCCTCTTAATCGCTGCTCTCACTTCCTCCTTACTAATCCTATCCACTTCCTGCTTCACATCTCCACATCATCCACCATCTCCACATCATAAGTTTTAATAAATGAACATCTGAAATTAATGCGTGTTTGTGTACAGGTATACACTGATGAGGCCACCTGGTGGTGTTATTTGGTATTTCACTGACACTGGTGTAAAGGAACGAATTACAAAGAAACTCGTAACTGTAATTAAATATTTTTTTTTTCAGGAATTGAGATACTTCATTAAGTCGCTTAAAAATAATGAACTTGACTTTTACTTGAGTACATTTTAAATTACTGCGTTCTTCTCCTCCACCTGCTGTCGCTACTTTATCTCTTTATTTTTATCCTGTTAACTGTGATTGGCTGAATAATTTTCATGGAAGAAGGAGAAGAATAAGAAGGAGGAGAAGAAAAAGGTGAAGAAAATGGAGGAGGAGAAGAAAAAGGAGAAGAAGGAGGAGAAGAAAAAGGAGAAGAAGGAGGTGGAGAAGGAGGAGGAAGGAGAAAGTGTGGTGGATGCTTTAAATACAACACTTCAGCATCCTTGGCCACACCTGAAGAATCTTTCTGCAGTAAAGGTGAAGAAGGGAATTGTGTTATTTTGAATTGTGTTATTGTGTTGAATCGACCAGTTGAAATATCAGCATTCAAGAGTTTTTCCTCTAATTAAAAAAACATGCAGGTGAGTTTTAAATATCTGCTCAGTTTCAGTGTTAAATGTTAAATGGTGTAATAAAAGTCACATGACTGCAGTGCAGGTGTAAATGTGCAGTGTGTATTGGGAAAGTGTGTTCATGTAGACGTAATACGAGCGAGTGTGAATTAGAGATGTTTGGCAACCAAAATTATTCGGTCAAAAAAACATAAAAGACGAAGTAACTTTTACTGAACAATGACGTTTTTGATGATGTCATTAAATGAGCGTGATTCAGAGTCGCTTCATAAATACAGCGAACGTCTGCATGTGCCCTTTCACTCAGACTTTTACTTTACTACAATAATCTACTATTTATAGTCATTCATTCTATTAAATCCATTATTATTTAAAAGCAATAGAAATAAATGAATACTTTATAATTGTGTTTTTAAATGTATTGTAATAAAACTGTGTTCGAGTGCATGTTTATTACAATGTTAAGGTTCCTGTTGCAGCATAATCTGATGTAACACACAAAAACAAAGGCTTCCAACCTCCGACTTATTCGATTGTGTTGCTCTACTGCATGTTGGTGACAGAATATTAGCGTTGTTTTAAAAATTGGATGAAATGAAAATAGAAATCAATTTAAAAAGCCCAAACTGATTCACTCCTCTGTAAAACTGCGTTTTCTCCTGAATGGTCCTGAAAGAATGCTGTTTGAGGAAATCGAGCTCCGCACTGTGACTGGCGTGTGGCAGCCATATTGCTTTTAAAATGTCAACATGTTTTAAGTATTTAAAATATCCTGCGATTGATTTAATAAACACATTTGAATTGAGGGCAAAGGAAAAATAATTCACTGTGGACATGAATACAATACAAGGCAAGAAAAAATGAATTGGAGAGAAGGAACTGCTGGATATTGTTGATGTGTGGAAAAAGTAATGGCTGATTGTGACACCTTCAACCACAGTCACACACATCAGATTCTTAAAGATCAGTCTTTTTCATCAATGTGAAGAAATTTAAAAATGTTACAGGTTGGGCAGTGAATTCATTACCTGACCACCAGATGGCGCTATAGTCACTGTGGCTTGGGATGGATTAAACTAAATAGCGTTTTACGGTAAGTGCATATACATGAATTGAGTGATATCAATATAACGAGTGAGTGTATGTATTTATATATAAATAAATAAATAAATAAAACAGTGAATTTCTACTTTCCGCAAAGAAACCCTAACACCATTAAATCAACAAGTTCAGGGTTCTTTCTAAACAAAACATCATCACCATTAGAGTGTTGATAGAGTGTCATTCAGCAGCCCAGACTTTAGTGTATTATAATAGCAGAATGGGTAATAAACAATATATTCCACTTTGTCTCTTACCAGATTGGAGTTGGTGGCATTGGAGTCATCCTCAGGGAAGGGGATGTAGACCGCTAAGGCAACACAATTAGCAAATATAGTCATTAAAATGATGATTTCAAATGGTCTGGCGAAGTGTAGAGTTAAGGGTTAAAACTATTACAAAAAGGTTATTAAACACAATATTAGCAATGGCTAACAGATGCTAAAAATGTGCTACCATATGTGAATCTAAAAATACACAAGATAATTAGATCACACACAACCTCAGACACTTCACCCATTAAATCTAAAGCTATGTGGAATCTCAGACACCATGTTGTTGCAGTTACATTTCTCCGATAACATTTTTATTCGATGATTTCTGCATTATTGAATCATTATTAAAACATATTTTATATCCACACATTCCCAAATCAAAAAACACATTAAAACACATTAAAAGCTCTCAGATTAGAAACTTCACTTCCCAGAAAACACTGCAGCCTCTAAATATGACTGCAACTGATTCTAAAACACACATACACACACACACACACACACACACACACACACACACATACACACACACACGCACACACACACACAAACACACTCTTCCCACTCAGTTTCTTCTTGGAACTGATTGAGCAAATCACACACACACACACACACACACACACACACACACACACACACACACACACACTGTTCTGCAGCAGAAGACAGATGTTGATGAAGAAGAGGAAATACTATAAAGAGAAGTCAACTGTTATAAAGGCACCTTTGGATGTGACGACCCTCATCATTGGTAGACTGAGGAACACTTTGTGAAGTTTTACACAGTCAGGGGCCGTGTAATGACTCAACAATGCAGAATAAATAAATAATCATCTGTGTACTGTGTAGAGTGTGTACTTCTTTACTGCAGTGCAGAGTGTGTACTTATTTACTACAGTGTAGCATGTGTACTTATTTACTGCAGTGCAGAGTGTGTACTTATTTACTACAGTGTAGCGTGTGTACTTATTTACTGCAGTGCAGAGTGTGTACTTATTTACTACAGTGTTGTGTGTACTTATTTACTACAGTGTAGTGTGTGTACTTATTTACTATATTGTAATGTGTGTACTTATTTACTACAGTGTAGTGTGTGTACTTATTTACTGCAGTGTGGAGTGTGTACTTATTTACTGCAGTGCAGAGTGTGTACTTTTTTACTACAGTGTAAAGTGTGTACTTAATTACTGCAGTGTAGAGTGTGTACTTATTTACTACAGTGTAGTGTGTGTACTTATTTACTGCAGTGTAGCGTGTGTAGTTAATTACTGCAGTGTAGTGTGTGTACTTATTTACTACAGTGTAGTGTGTGTACTTATTTACTACAGCGTAGAGTGTGTACTTATTTACTGCAGCGCAGAGTGTGTACTTATTTACTACAGTGTAGTGTGTGTACTTATTTACTACAGTGTAGCGTGTGTACTTATTTACGACAGTGTAGCGTGTGTACTTATTTACTGCAGTGTGGTGTGTGTACTTACTTACTACAGTGTTGTGTGTACTTATTTACTACAGTGTAGTGTGTGTACTTATTTACTACAGTGTAGTGTGTGTACTTATTTACTACAGTGTAGCGTGTGTACTTATTTACTACAGTGTAGCGTGTGTACTTATTTACTAGTGTAGTGTGTGTACTTATTTACTACAGTGTAGTGTGTGTACTTATTTACTACAGTGTAGTGTGTGTACTTACTTACTATATTGTAGTGTGTGTACTTATTTACTACAGTGTAGTGTGTGTACTTATTTATGTACACTTGTAGCACAATGCCAGAAAAGAAAGCTCACTATCAGCTCTCTGATAAAATAATATCTTTGTAAAAGATTTACAGATTACACTTTCTGAGGAAGGAAAGCAAACTGAGGATCATTTTCCACAGACCCACAAGTTTTTCACTTTCCCTTTTGAACTAGAAATTTGCTTTACACACTCCAAACAAGTGAGCAAGCTGGTGAAATTCTCACCAAACTGATTTATAGGAAAAGTAATTTAACCTTACCCTACCTGGACATCAACTGCAGCCAAATGGATCAGCCAAATGACATCACCATTGAAAGTAGGTGACGACACACTTCACTTGTGTTGTCAACCCAATCCTAAGGGTTAAGAGTGTTTTTCTTTTGGATGACTACACAATCAGGAAATATGGTCTCTATGTTCAGAACAAAGGTTTCTACTCCACTCTAACCTTAAACTTCACTTCCAAAATCTCAGAAAATAACCCCGAATACCACAAACAGTAAAATATACATGCCCCAATACCTAGAGCGTGAACTACACTCTCTCTCAGCATGTTTTTTTCCTGAAAGAGTGAGAAAAAAGGTCTGTCAGAATTGCTATCCTGCAGTGGAACAGCAGAACAGAAATTCATCCAGACAGGGACTTTTTCATTCTCCATCTCTCAGCCCACACCCACCAAATAACAGTGGTCAACTGATGACCCCGAAAGAGCTGATCTTACCCTTGATTCTCTCTACTGGTTGGAAATCTTTGCACAGGAACTCATTTTGCAGACTGATAGTTTTGTTCCAGCAGGAGTGTTAGAACCCCAGCACACAGGACATGTATGATGTGAAAAAATACCTTGATGTTTACACCTGCCAAGCTCCCCAGGACGCTGAAGTAGGATCACCCTTTTGAGTTGAAGTGCCTCTCAAACCCAGACAAAAGTAATTGTGTAAGAAGTATCAATGTAGACTGAGAGACCTGCATACATCCTGACCTTGTGACTAAACTCAGGGTTTTACGTGATGCTATTTGTCTCAATCCCGTGTCTGTACCTTCTTATTGATTTGGTAGTCTGTTAAATCTGCCACTTTAAAGAAGAACCCTTCTGTGTCCAGCACACGTATTGAGGCCTGTTTGATCTGCACTAATGCACAAAGAATGAACAATGTCTCTCTAAGAAGAGTTTTGGGCCACCAGATAAAAAACATTTTTATTATAAAAAAATAGTATTTATTTCTTTATGTTTATCTATGTTGAGGTATCTGTGTTCATCTGTACATGTGCATATCAATTAATACACAGTTATCAGAAGTGAACAGTTGAGAACCTCAACAATGATGGAACTGTAATGAATGGACATTTGGTTTCTCTCAGATAAGGATGGGTTCCTTTTAAAGTCTGGTTCCTACAAAGGTTTCTTCATCCTACACTGACCCACTCATTAGGGATAAAATTATAGAAACTTAATTATCTATATATTTCTCTGTAAAGCTGCTTTGGGACAATGTCCACTGCTGAATGCTGAACGTCATTAAACTTACAGATCCATCCTATTTTCTTTGTTGGACATTTCCGCTCAGCCTTTAGAATTTCAAAGGAATTACAGGAATTAAGTAGTGTGTTTGTTCAGAACCTACTCAGTTCATTACTGGTTTTTAAATAATGTACTCAGCAAGCACTTCTGACTGGTAGCTGTGAAACATTTCTTTCTAATGTTCTTCAGGTGTTGTTAAAACTGGATCCACAGCTCTCAATTTCTTTTCAATCATGCAAATCACCATAGTCAGATTATGGAAGGAAACGTTTCACACCAGCATTGAGCAGCAGTTTGCCCCATTTACTATCATCTAAATTAGAATGTTATGTTGAACATACTGAACCTATCTCATGTCTGAAGGATACTTCCACTCCACAATGTTGATGCAGGCTCGTCTGAGGGGGTTTTTGAGGGTAAGGCAGAGGAGGGAGTGTGGGGGCCGTGTGGCCACTGTGCTCGTCGGTTTCTTGGGTTTGCAGTAGTGCTGACGCTGTTGCTGTGTAGAACTTGCTGTGGAGATGGGTGCTGCTGCACTCCGGATCAGCTTGGCCTGACGTGCTGCATCGATAGCTGCCTGCCAGCTGAGGGCGGCATTAGGCGTTGGGATGTGTTCTGGTGCCAGACCTACCATGCCACCTTTGCTAACACTAACACTGTGCTCCTGCTCACTTACATTGGACACCATAACCAGAGATGGGCTGGTGTAGTTAGAACCTGGAAAGAGAGGGGATGTATATTTAACAAGACTAAAAAATCAGCAATAGTTAAAACTCATAAGGTGTTTTACACACACACACACACACACACACACACACACACACACACACACACACACACACACACAGAGTCAATCCTCTCTATAAAGCTTTCTCCAGCATCACAGAGACTTTCCCTGGGGTTAAGGTCAGGACTCTGTGGAGGCCAATTCATGTGGGAAAAGGGTTAATCATGCTCCATGATCCATTCTGTTGCTTTCTGAACCTAATGAACATAATGAAACTGATGATGATGATCAGGAGGAGGAGGATAACCAGTTTATTAAGTACATTCAGGTGGCTTTCTTGAGGTTACACAGATGTTTAGCCATGCGAGATTGAGATGGTTTGGACATGTGCAGAGGAGGGACATGGGGTATATCAGTAGGAGAATGCTGAGAATGAAGACACCAGGAAGGAGGAAAAGAGGAAGACCAAGAAGGAGGTTTATGGATGTGGTGAGGGAAGACATGCAGGTAGTTGGGTTGAAAGAGGCAGATGTAGAGGACAGGGGGGGTATGGAGACGGATGATCCGCTGTGGTGCCCCCTAATGGGAGCAGCCGAAAGAAGAAAAAGAGGAAGAAGAGATGTTTAGCCATAATCCTGTAAATCTTACATTCACTATTAAACAGAGCCATGAGTCAATGTAGAACTTTTTATGATGTGACCAAGTATTTTAAAGACCTCTGATCACAGTCATTAATGGTTTTAGACTATAATTCTTCTGTAAATTGTCAGCTTGGCACCTTCCAGCTTTTTCAAATGTGTTGGACATTTCTTTACACAATTCCACTGAATTCTCTTCAGTTCTGCTTTGCTTGATGCAGGCCAACAATTTGCTCCTTCTGACCCACATGTTTTTTTTCCCACGACCAGACGTCATGTCTCCCCACAGCTACACACTGCAGCAGTTAAGGTCAAAACATTATTTCCAGTTGAAACATACCAATGATCCAATCACAAGCCACAGTTTATTTCAATTCAAACACTGATCACTTTTAGTCACGGAACCTACAAACAAGTCAGAACGTACAAACCTGCAAACATTTTGATTCAAAATCTTTTCACAATTTTATCCATAAGACAAAACATTTAAAGAAATCAGATGGAAAATCTTTTCTATGCTGACTTTAAACATTATTTTCATTCTCGATTCTTCCTGTTCACTGATTTGTTGTTAAAGATTGTAGAAAGCTTACAATTTCACAATTTCAACAAAGCAATTAAACTCAGTTAAGACGTGTTAAACCTGTAGGTCACTCTGGCTTTATTTTCCACCACCTTTATTTCTGACCTCAAGCTCTGTTCAGGTAACAGTATATTATACATGAGTTCATCATAATGAATGAATAAATAAAATCTGTGTTTGTTCCTGTTATGAAGGGTGTAAATGGGTTCACTTCTCATACCCCAGTGTGGGAGAACAGCTTTGCTCTGGACCTACTGTCCTCAAACAAGATTAATCTTCCACTCAGGAGATTACAGCATCCTCTCTTTCTCTCTCTCTCTCTCTCTCTCTCTCTCTCTCTCTCTCTCTCAGTCCTTTACAGTATTTTATTCTCCTCTCCTTTCTTGTCCTCTGGTCCCCTTGTTGCCTCTCTTGGTCTCATTCTCATCTGCCTTGTACCTTCCATAGCCAAGAAATAATTAACTGCTCTAAGTAAAATCAATTATGTTAATTAGTTCAGCAGAGCTATTCTGGAGAGTAGGAGCCTGGAAGGAGGAAGAGATGGAAAGTTGTGTGATATTCAGCTACATGCTTGTTCTTGGTAGACAAATATGCATCCCAATGAGGTTTTCTGCAGTTGTATCCTGTCCACCTGATTGTTAATTGTTTGTTGTGAGTTCCTTTCTGCTCATTATGGTTATAAAGATAGTTTTTTGAGTAAGCACAGACGTCTGGCGCTTTTCCTCTGATCTCTTTCTCGTCTATCCATTTCTGACACAGACCCGTTGTTTAACTCACCATTCTGTACAACCCAAATACTGTTGTGCTTAAATAATGCAGGAGATGAACAATCTCCAGGCATCCATCATCAACCATCTCTTTCTCTCTCTCTCCCTCTCTCTCTCTCTATCTCTCTCTCTCATTAAAAATAAAAATCTTTGTAATTCCATGTATTTATGTATATATACAAAAATCAGCTATAACAATTAAAACCAGCTGAATAATATTGTGCATTTTGTTCTTGTACCACCAAAAAAACTCAGGCGTCATGACCTGGAATCCACAAGATCTCTGAACATGTGCTGCTCATGACACTAAGACATTATCAGCAGATGATTCATCAAAAAAAAATGATTCATCAGACCAGGTCACCTTTAGCACAGCAGTTCTGCTCACATCTACTTATGAATAACATTTTTGAAATGTATCAGTCAGGATTTCGGCCTCATCATTGCATAGAGACGGCGTTAGTTAAGGTGGTAAATGACCTGCTATTGGCCTCTGATCAGGGTTTTGTCTCTTTACTTGTTTTGCTCGACCTTAGTGCAGCTTTTGACACAATTGATCACACTATACTGCTTGCTAGACGTTGTTGGAATAAAGGGAACAGCTCTCTCCTGGCTCAGGTCTTATCTGACTGATTGCTATCAGTTTGTTGATGTAAATGGTGAGTTCTCCACACTCTCTGAGGTAAAGTTTGGTGTTCCTCAAGGATCTGTCTTAGGCCCACTGCTTTTCTCTTTATATCTGCTGCCTCTTGGTGAAATTGTACATAAACATGGTATTCGCTTCCATTGCTATGCTGATGACACACCGCTGTATATTTCAGCCAGATGAGAGGGATCAGCTTAACAATGTTGAGGAGTGTGTAAAGGACATTAGACAGTGGATGCTTCATAACTTTTTTCTGCTCAACTCAGATAAGACAGTAGTACTTTTACTAGGACCACATGCAGCTAGAAGCAAACTTTCTGATTCCGTAGCAACTCTGGATGGTGTTTTTGTTTAAGTGTGTACAGCAGTCAAAGACCTTGGTATGATTATTGACCCGAGTCTTTCCTTTGAGGCTCACATGAATAATATTACCAAGATCGCCTTCTTTCACCTTAGAAATAGTGCTAAAATTAGAAATATGATGTTGTTACAGGATGCAGAAAAACTAGTTGATGCTTTTGTAACATCTAGATTAGACTACTGTAACGCTTTACTGTCTGGGTGTTGGAGTAAGTGCAGAAAAAAGCTTCAGTTAGTTCAGAATGAAGCAGCAGGAGTCCTCACTAGATCTAGAAAATATGACATCATTTTAATCAATCTACACTGCTCCCAATTACATCTCGCACTGATTATAAGATACTACTACTGAGGTATAAAGCACTTAACGCTCTCACGCCGCAGTACCTGAGTGAACTTCTGTACCAGTATGATCCTTCATGCCTACTTAGATCAAAAGGTGCAGGCTATTTGTTGGTTCCTCAAATAACGAGGACACCAGCAGGGGGCAGATGTTTCTCTTATAAAGCCCCACAGTTATGGAACAGACTTCCGAACAGTGTTCAGAACTCGGACACAGTCTCAGTATTCAAGTTGAGACTGAAAACATATTTATTTAGTCAAACCTTTTATCAGTAGATTTTTTTAGGTAAAGGAGCAGATCAGGAGGGAACATGGATATAGAGTGTTTGGTGAACTGGGGTATATTTGTATGCTGTCGTCTCCTCACTCTCACACATTTACTCAGGTTTGTTGATGGTGGTGTGGTGGGTCGTCTCTTATCCCAGAGATCCCTCATGACTGTGTTTCCTTCTGCTTCTCCCTTTTAGTTATGCTGCCATAGCGAGTCTTGCCGGAGTCCAAACTGCACAGTGACATTAACTTTCATACAACAATAAAGACACATAATAATCCATATCCTTCTCTTCCTGTCACCCTTCTCTCTCTCTCTCTCTCTCTCTCTCTCTCTCTCTGTCTCGCCATTCTCTCACTCCAAATATCCTTTTCCCCTCTCACTGAAAAAGAGAATACGGATCGGACAAATTCCCAACAGGTGTGTGATTCTCACCTCCGACCTCGTCCCTCATTCACAAACCGACACTCGGCCATGCTGCTGCCACGTTGCTGCCACGCTGCTGCCACAGCGTACCTGCATTAAGTCGTATGATTCTATTAAAGCTTAAATGTCCAGTGTAATTCTCAGAACATTTGTAGTGAATATATAGAAATACAGTGGGGGTTTTGATATTTATGTGCAACAAAAACTGCAAAATATTAAAATAAAGGTTTACATTTGATAATCTAAAGAAAAAGGGCTGTTTATGATTTTTATCAGCTACATTTATTTACTCCAAAAGTTTCTCAGAGTGTAATACAGCACATTCCCAAGTTCTGTAGGTTTCCATGTCAACCTGTAAGTTATTTTTGGAAGCGTTTTTGTTGCAGTGAGCAGCTTGGAGAATCATACATGTACAGACACGCCTCAACAGATTCTCTTCTGAAATACTTCTAAAACTCTCATTTCAATAAATACTTCAAACATGTGAATTGTGATTCAGCTGTACTTCAGTCTGCAGCAAATGGTGAATGACATCATGCATCTACATTACACCATGCAAACATGTAGCTGTATTTCTGAGGACCGTACAGGACCAATGTTCATGCAGCTACAAGCAAACTCATTACATAATGCATGTTTCCTCTAAAAATACTTCATTCCACTGCATCATTGTACTGCTGTTCTGCATCATAGACAGTTGAAGCTCTGTAATAGACAGGGAAGGAGAGGACATGTCCATCCTCCCACCCAGGCCAGTTCTGTCCTCCAGGATACTGGGATTTTCACAATATGAATGATTGTGATAAGGAGTGAAAACTGTGGCACTGTGAAATCCCACAAAAGTCAAGACGAAAAACAAAGTAAGAAGCTTGGAGTAAATGTAAAGCATAACTAACTTTCAGTTTAGTGTATTTCCTGTTATGGTGGGCTTTTAGATGAAGGGCCTCAAACCAGATGTGTGTGAAAAGAAAATGATCAGCTGATAGATCTTCTCAGATCAGACATTAGAGAACAGCAGAATTTAAAAAGGTCATAAATGCTCTGAACCCTGCAAGTGACATTTTATAGATATTTTACCACCTTTGTGTTTTCCCACACAGCGGTTACCACCACACAGCTGTTACCTCCACCCAGATGTTACCTACACCCAGATGTTACCTCCACACAGCTGTTACCTCCACCCAGATGTTAATTCCACCCAGATGTTACCTCCACACAGCCGTTACCTCCACACAGCTGTTACCTCCACACAGCTGTTACCGCCACACAGATGATAATTCCAAACAGATGTTACCTCCACACAGCCGTTACCTTCACACAGCTGTTACCGCCACACAGATGATAATTCCAAACAGATGTTACCTCCACACAGATGATAATTCCACCCAGATGTTACCTCCACACAGATGTTAACTACACCCAGCTGTTACCTCCACATAGATGTTAATTCCACCTAGATGTTACCTCCACACAGCCGTTATTTTCACACAGATGTTACCTTCACACAGCTGATAATTCCAAACAGATGTTACCTTTACACAGATGTTAATTCTATACAGATGTTAATTCCATCCAGATGTTACCTTCACACAGCTGTTACCGCCACACAGAAAATAATTCCAAACAGTTTGTTATCTCCACACAGATGTTAATTCTATACAGATGTTAATTTCACACATGTTACCTCCACACAGATAATTATAAGAGGTATAGTACAACTATACACATCCCACTGTAAATCTGTACCACATTACACCTGTACCACATTACACCTGTACAACAATACACCTGTACAACTAGTCACCTGTACCACTATACACCTGTACCACATTACACCTGTACAACTATACACCTGTACCACTAGTCACCTGTACCACATTACACCTGTACAACTATACACCTGTACACTTACTCAGTCCTGTTATTTCCAATCAGCCAGCTGAGGGAGCAGCACAATGCTCAAAATCATCAGACTGTAA
This sequence comes from Silurus meridionalis, assembly GCF_014805685.1. Classification (NCBI taxonomy): domain Eukaryota; kingdom Metazoa; phylum Chordata; class Actinopteri; order Siluriformes; family Siluridae; genus Silurus; species Silurus meridionalis. Next base: position 19,991,456 of record NC_060901.1, read on the forward strand.
AATTGCGAGTTTTGGATTGTGTTGGCTTTAACATGTGATGTGACCAGGATGATGTTTGTGTGGAGGATCTGTGCATATTGTAAAAACTACAAACCATTTAGTGAGCAGCAGTTTGGTGGGAATGAATGTGTTATTGATTAGAAAGGTCACAGAAGAACTGTCAGACTGAAGCTAACAGGAAATATAATACATATAAGAAAGAGTCTAAGGATACAGTGAGGAAATCCAGTGCAAAACAGCTGGCACACTGCAGCCTTCACAACACTATAAACCCTAAACCCACTACACTACCCAGATCATATATATCATATATTGTGATTTCTGGAAAAAAAATTTTTTAGATTATGTCTCTCACAGTGGACATGCACCTACGATGACAATTTCAGACCCCTCCATGATTTCTAATGGGAGAACTTGCAAAATAGCAGTGTGTTCAAATACTTATTTTCCTCACTGTATATAACATTATCAGCTTAAATTTCAGGAAGTTAAAGCAGGAAATATTGTTTACCAGGATATGATACAGACTTTTGTGATGTTTCATTGTATATCGGTGTGAATTTATTTATGTCAAGATTCATTACTAAAATGACAATATTTAAGAACTCACACTGTAGTTTTCAGTCCCCTTCCTCCATGCAGGGTTTGTTTTGTATCGCTAATCTACACAGTGGTGAGGAAAGATAATTCAGGGCATTAACCTGGTGTCAGACCTGGTGTGATGATGTGCTTTTATACAGGAGTTTTAAGGCAGCTTTGAGAAAGAAAGCGAGTCTGATCTCCAGGGAGGTGATCTAATATATGTACGAAGCCTACATATCAGACTTGGCCTAGATAGGAAGATGAGTCTGGAGACAGAGTTACGCTTATTTCATTTTTGCTTATTACCAAAGAAAAAGAACCATGTTGGAGAGACTCTTCAGTCTTTCACATGAACTTGACACCACAAAGACTTCAGCAGATCATCATAAAAACCTGCTCATGCAGGAAGAGTTGTTTTTTAATCCTCATAAAACATAAAAGCTTTTGGTGCACCTAAACTCTAATCCCTGACATAATAAGTTATTTTCCAGATGAAAGTATTCAGTATTGATTAGTGGAGATGTTCACCAGGGCATCTGCAATGATCACAAACTTCTTCTGTTCATTAATTTGGTGCCAATAAAGATTCCCAGAGTAGCTGATTAGATATATACTAATACTTATTAGGGTTGAGATTAGAGGCATCACCACACACACACACACACACACACACACACACACACACACACACACACACACACACACACACACACACACACGCACGAGTTACAGTAGGCTCAGGGATAATGTGTCACAAACAGCTGTTTCCTGTTTTACAAATTAACATATAAATTCTTTCTTTCAATCACACTCTCTTTTATCTGTGTTCTGAGGACATTCTGAGGACATTCTGAGGACGTTTCATGGATGACCAGCAGCTGCTGATGAGACAGAAACACGTGAGAGAAAATACTCCTCTAAGTAGCAGTGTGTCATTATGGCCTGCCTTTTGGTACATGTGAACTTTTGGAGCTTTAAGAGTTTAAATCATTTCAGGTGGATAATCTGAGTTCAGAAATAATATAATATAATATAATATAATATAATATAATATAATATAATAGAATAGAATAGAATAGAATAGAATATCTTCTTCTTCTTCTTTCGGCTTCTCCCATTAGGGGGCGCCACAGTGGATCATCCGTCTCCATACCCCCCTGTCCTCTACATCTGCCTCTTTCACACCAACTACCTGCATGTCTTCCCTCACCACATCCATAAACCTCCTCCTTGGTCTTCCTCTTTTCCTCCTTCCTGGTGTCTCCATCCTCAGCATTCTCCTACTGATATACCCCATGTCCCTCCTCTGCACATGTCCAAACCATCTCAATCTCACCTCCCTCACCTTGTCTCCAAAACGTCCTACATGCACTGTCCCTCAAATAAACTCATTTCTAATCTTGTCCAACGTCATCACTCCCAACGAACATCTCAACATCTTCAGCTCTGCTACCCCCAGCTCCACCTCCTGCCTTTTACTCAGTGCCACTGTCTCTAATCCATACAACATCTCAGGTCTCACCACAGTCCTATAAACTTTCTCTTTCACTCTTACAGATACTCTTCTATCACAAAACACTCCTGCTATCACTCATCTCCACCCAACCCACCCTGCCTGCACTCTTTTCTTCACTTCTCTAACACACTCTCCATTACTTTGCACTGTTGACCCAAGGTACCTGAACTCCTCCATTTTCTCCACCTCTTCTCCCTGCAACTGCACCACTCCACTGCCCTCCCTCTCATTCACACACATGTACTCTGTCGCACTCCTACTGACTTTCATTCCCCTTCTCTCCAGCGCATATCTCCACCTCTCCAGGCTCTTCTCCACCTGCTCCCTACTCTCACCACATATCACAAGATAATCGGCAAACATCATAGTCCACAGAGACTCCTGTCTGACCTCGTCCGTCAACCTGTCCATCACCACTGTAAACAGGAAAGGGTTCAGAGCCGATCCTTGATGCAGTCCAACCTTCCCCTTGAACCAGTCTGTTGTTCCTTCTGCACACTTCACTGCTGTCACACTGTCCTCATACATATCCTGCACCACCCTCACATACTTCTCTGACACACCTGACTTCCTCATACAATACCACAACTCCTCTCTCCACCCTGTCGTACGCTTTCTTTAAAAATCCACAAACACACAATGCAGCTCCTTCTGACCTTCTCTATACTTCTCCATCAACATTCTCAAAGCAAATAATGCGTCTGTGTCTCCACGCTTCTACAGGTATGTCATCTGGTCCAACCGACTTTCCACTCTTCATCCTTTTAATCGCTGCTCTAACTTCCTCCTTACTAATCCTATCCACTTCCTGCTTCACATCTCCACATCATCCACACCATCCAACCTTCTCTCTCTCTGATTTTCCTCGTTCATCAGCTGCTCAAAATACTCCCTCCACCTTCTCAACACACTCTCCTTACTACACACTACACCACACATTTCCATCTCCATCCTTTACTGCTCTAACTTGCAGCACATCCTTCTCACCTCGGTTCCTCTGCCTGGCCAATCGGTACAAATCCTTTTCTCCTTCCTTAGTGTCCAACTTCTCCTACAGCTCCTCATATGCCTTTTCCTTGGCTTTTGCCACATCCCTCTTTACCTGCTGCCGCATCTCCTTGTTCTCCTGCCTACGTTTCTCATCACTCTGTCGATCCCACTTCTGTTTCTCCAACCTCTTTCTCCTTCTGCTCTCCTGCAATTCCTCATTCCACCACCATGTCTCTTTGTCTTTCTGTCTATTTCCAGATGTCACACCAAGTACTTTTCTAGCTACCTCCCTCATCACTCCTGCAGTAGTTTCCCAATCATTCAGCACCTCCTCACCACCACCGAGCCCCTGTCTGACCTCTTCCCTGAACCTCACACTACACCCTTCCTCCTTCAGTTTCCACCATCTTATTCTTCTTACAGTCCTCACTCTCCTTCACTTCTTTTTCACCTCCAAAACCATCCTACAGACCACCATCCGATGCTGTCTAGCTACACTGTCCCCTGCCAACACCTTACAGTCTCCAATCTCCTTCAGGTTGCATCTGCTACATAGAACATAGTCCACCTGTGTGCACCTTCCTTCACTCTTATACGTCACCCTATGATCCTCCTTCTTCTTAAAATACGTGTTCACCACTGCCATTTCCATCCTTTTAGCAAAATCTACCATCATCTGCCCTTCCACATTCCTCTCCTTAAGGCCATACCTACCATCACCTCCTCATCACCTCTGTTCCCTTCACCTACATGCCCATTAAAGTCTCCCCCAATCACCAATCTTTTATTCCTAGGTTCACCTTCTACCACTTCACCTAACTCACTTTAGAATTGTTCCTTCTCCTCCATCTTACAGCCGACTTGTGGAGCATAAGCACTGAAGACATTTATCATCGCCCCTTCAACTTCCAGCTTTACGTTCATCAGAAACACTTTTCACCTCCACTACACTCTTACTGTACTCTTCCTTCAGAATCACCCCTACACCATTTCTCTTTCCATCCACACCATGATAGAACAGTTTAAACACCTCCAATGTTCCTGCTCTTACTCCCTTTCCACTTGGTCTCCTGAACACACAACATATCTACCATTCTCCTCTCCATCATATCAGCTCCCTCTCTCCATTTACCAGTCATAGTACCAACATTTAACGTACCAACCCGAACCTCCACTCTCCTACACTTCTTCTTCCTGCTGTCTCTGTAGACGTCTTCCTCCTCTCCTTCTCCTCCTTCAGCCAACAGTAGCCCAATTTCCACCTGTACCCTGTTGGCCAATGATACCTGTGGTGGTCGTTGTTAACCCACTGTTTAGTATGTTATTGTATAGTATATTGTTTCAACATTTCAAATTACTGATCAATATATTTCATAATGGCATAAACAAGTGAGTTTAAACCAGGAGTGCTAAATGTAATCTATAAAGAGATCCTGCATGTCATGTAATACACACAGAGGCACACACACGTGCTGGACATGTAATAGTAATGCAGGTTATAGAAAACAAAGACAAAAAGGACAATAAAGCAGAACATTACCTGGACAAAAACAAGTATAGATGGAAAACGAGTGCAGTGAAGCGTGAGTTTATACACAAATGCTAATTATGGTGAATGAGAAACAGGTGTGCAAACAAACACCTGACAGTTTATTGAGGTGTGATGGCTGGTGGGAAACATAGTCCCTGTCCATAATCCTGACACTGCACACATACATCGCAAAACCATGGAGCAAAAGTACAAGCAAGAAACAAACGCTTATAACTAGAAGATATACAGAGAGCAAACTAATACGCAGAAGACACAATAAGAGTGAAGTAATGAGTCACTGAGTGGGTGGAAAATCAAAATGGATTTTAATTTGCATTATAAAATGGGGATGAGAGGTGAAGCTCAGCGATGGAGAGAATCTGTTCCTCAGTTTTGGGGCTGTGAAAGACCAACCCTAAGCCCATTTCCCCTCTGCTGCTGATCCAAGAGGAAGGAACAAAGAACACATGCTATGAGGGAGAGTTTCGATCAGACGGCATGGACTTGACTACAGAATATTTTTTTACCGTATACAGAAGTTATCAGGGAGTGAGCGTAAATGTTAACGTGTGAGGGAGATGTTTTATCCAGACTGGGTGAGTCTCAGGCAGGGAGTCGATGGAAGGAAGCCTGGCAGTTTTCTTAAAGAAAAAGATAACTTACCTGGCAGTGTTCATATCATCTGAAAAACAGTGTGGAGTCTAATGTGATGCCAAGCAGAACAAGGACACTTGTTACTCTGAGAAGAACAGCTTCAGTACAACACTGATAAAAACCCAGCCTGAATCTCAGGCAGGTCAACAAAGGGTTCTTCAAGATGTATATGTAAAAAACGTATTTTTCCATTTTATGTCCATTTAGTGCATTTTTCATAGAGAACGTTTCAGGATGATTTGAACAAGAAGATATCAATTCAGCAGAACTCTAAGCTGTTGGGTGAAGAGTGTTCCCTCATCTTCTCATCCCATCTTCTGATGGAACCACTTTAGATACTGTTAGTGTTATGATCCATGTGAGAGAGTGAGAGGGGGGAGGAGGGAGAGAAATTGGGGAGGGGGGCTGAGAGAGGGGGGTGAGGAAGAGAAATTGGGGGAGAGGGGGAGGAGAGAGAGAAAGAGAGAGAGAGAGAGAGAGAAAGAGAGAGAGAGAGAGAGAGAGAGAGAGAGAGACCGGGCAGAGCTGACGGCGTGTATGGGGATGTGTATGAGAAAGTGGAGGTTGCCAGGTGAAGGCGCCAATCCCCAAGTGTGTGCGGCTTTAGTGCGTCAAGAAAAGATGTGTGTGTGTATGTGTGTGAGTGAGTGTGTTTGTGTGTACGAGGAAAGATGTACATTAACGTGAGTGAGTGTGTGTGTGTGTGTGTGTGTGTGTGTGTGTGTGTGTGTACGAGGAAAGATGTGCATTAATGCGAGTGTGTGTGTGTGTCCCGGAGTTAGTTTGAGGAAAAGGAACGCGGCAGGGAAAAGTGAATGAACAGTGCGATCTGAACAGATTTGTCATATTATCACGTGATGTAGTGACTTCAATTGAGCGTCTCTGGCACAGTTCCTCTCTGCTCAGTGTTGGTGATCTTAAAGCTCAAATATCGCTAAATAACAGAGTCGATCTGCTCAGAATCCACCTTCACCTGGCCTCCGCGCTGCACACCTGGAATCACGTGACCACCGCCACGCGTCTAATCTGGTGTTTTTTTGTTTTGTTAGCAGCGCGGAAAATCTGCAACTGTTCTCAGGAAGTGTGTCCACACATGCACTTATTTATTGAATGATGTTCGCTCCTCAATAGATTTGTGTTATTGTGTTATTTCTTTATATTTTTGGTTCTGTCTGGTAGAATTCTGACACTTAAGAATTTGGAAAAACAAAAACACAGTAGGCTCTATACAGGATACAGGAAATTATTATTTCACTTGCTGAGTCTTTAGTTAAGTGAGAAATTCATCATAATCCACTTTTAGATCAGCACAAAGATACAGAATAAATCTCAGCTTGTTTGGTCGTATGGTTCCTACCGTATCTCCACCCATTGTGAACATTCACACTCCAAAGCACAGACTAAAGGGCCTGATTATTGCTGGATCTGCTCATTACCTACAGACAAACAAACACCAGATCCCTAGAGATTTATAAATCATATTCTTTAACTCCAGCTTCCTGCATGTCAAAAACCAGAGCAACAAGTTTTGTTCGTTGATCTTACAATGATATGACACTAATTTTGTGATGGTGATTTGTGATGGAAACATGGAAACGCAAAAGGTCTGGTGGGAATGCAGTGTGGATAAGTGTACGGTATCCATTTTATTTGACATATTAGAGGGATCGTGCATGTAGGACGTTTTGAAGACAAGGTGAGGAGGTGTGATTGAGATGGTTTGGACATGTGCAGAGGAGGGACATGGCGTATATCAGTAGGAGAATGCTGAGGATGGAGCCACCAGGAAGGAGGAAAAAAGGAAGACCAAGGAGGAGGTTTATGGATGTGGTGAGGGAAGACATGCAGGTAGTTGGTGTGAAAGAGAGATGTAGATTTAGAGGACAGGGTGGGTATGGAGACGGATGATCCGCTGTGGCGCCCCCTAATGGTGGTGCTAGAGTGTCTGAGGGGCATACACCAAAACTGCTGTGCTGAGATAGTTGTTAAAAGCAGGCAAAATCTTCTCTGGTCTGTTGTGGATGTCCACGTAGAAGCTCTATAATAAATATATATCTGCTGCTTAGCACCAGAGGAAGCATTCATTCCCAATTAAAAGATTCAGTGGACTGTTTACATGAGATGGTATTTAATCCAGTATGGTGTTTACGTATGCCGGCGCTTTCAATCGGAATGACTTTCTGACATTAGCCAATGTCCTGTCGAGGTGGAGTTCCATTATTTCTTATGCGTATGGTTTTTATGTAAAGTGTTGCTCTTAATTTGTAGGGATAGTCCTGCTGGAAGGTGTGTGCTCTAAACTTTCACACAAATCGCTGGACATTCACATGTTTGTGTGGACTGGTAAAAAAAAAAAAACGTGTTGTGGCAAATCAAGTGTTCACGAAAGCTTCCTATTGGCCGATACAAGATCTAGTATGGATGCCAGGTGAAGAGGAGGCTTCTGAAATCTTATTTATGGAATTGAAGGAAGCACATTGTTCACATCAAGTGATGGGTCTTATCAACATCAGTAATCGCTTTAACGCGTTTACATGGCAACATTTTTATTTTATTTTTATTTTTACAGAAAGGTTTATCTCACCCTCTCAAACCATTACAATTCGGATTGGACTTTTAAACCGATTACATGCTCCATGTAAATTCACCCACTGTTTGTTCAGAAAAAGATAAATGAAGATAAAAGAGAAATGCATTAAGCCATTGCTAAAATATTGCAAATGCTATTAATGTATATGAAATGTGTCACAGGTTGCAGCCATTTGAATAAATTAGGCTCAAACTTGAATTAATTGATTGACATGTGAAGGCCATATTTCTCTTAATATTCAGCCAATTCTTACAAGGTCAAGAAAATATGATCACATAACCCCAATCCCATCGTCCCTACATTGGCTTGCTGTTAAGTTTCGAATAGACTACAAACTATTACTTCTCACTTATAAAGCACTAAATGGTTTAGCTCCCATGTATCTCTCCAGTCTGCTAAAACGCTACAATCCGTCATGCTCCCTGAGATCTCAAAACTCTGGGCTTCTAGTAGATCCCAGAATAGCAAAGTCCACTAAAGGTGGTAGATCATTTTCACATTTAGCTCCTAAACTCTGGAACAGTCTTCCTGACAGTGTTCGGGGCTCAGACACACTCTCCCAGTTTAAGTGTAGATTAAAAACATATCTTTTTAGCAAAGCCTACACATAACATACGTCTCACATCATAACCTTGTGCTCCAGAACATCTGATCACATGCACATTATCAACTTGTGCTGTTAATATCATGAACAGCAGCTACGCTAATTCCTCTCCACTGCTTCTCTTTCTCTTCCCATCCTGAGGCATCCTGAGGTTGGCCAGCTCCAGTCACCTCCCACCTCGTGATGATTACGGACCTTTGAAGAAGTAGATGCCGAATTTGCAAACATCCCGAACCACCTAGAGACGTACCGGTGCCAATTGGATCTCGCTACATATGTGGAGTTTTGACATTGGACCTCCTGGAGTGTTTAAAGGCTCTGGCATGGAGAAGCTGATGCTGGATCTGTGTTGATCACAAATGCTGAGATCATAAAACTAGGAGCTACTAACCATATAGACTGTATAGGAATGTAGAAAGAACATCACTTATAATCTTATACTCCAGTGCTCATGTTAGTTCTCTCTCCAGTGTTCTGTATTGTTGAAAGATTTATGATCAAACTCTTGATGTCACCCAAATGAGGATGGGTTCCCCTTTTGAGTCTGGTTCCTCTCAAGGTTTCTTCCTCATAACATCTAAGGGAGTTTTTCCTTGCCACAGTCGCCACGGCTGCTCATCAGGGACAAATGCACACCATTCACCTTAACTGTTGATTTGTGTAAAAGCTGCTTTAAGACAACGTCTTGTGAAAAGCGCAATAGAAATAAACTTGACTTGACATAAAATTGTATCCTCCTCTGAAAAACATTTTTGATGACAGGCCAATGTTCCTTGGACCTCTTGCTCTCTTTTGCAGTTGTCTGGCTGATGTTCAGGAGAAGATTGTTGAAGTGTAAAAACTGTTCAACTCATCCACCAAAGACCTGCTCAGAGAGCTACCATGTTGGAGCTGTGACTCCAGTTTCCTCCCATGATGTTACTTTACCTTCTTTACTGCTTTGGGCATGTTAAGGGACTCATCCATGTTCCCTTTGGCACTAGTGCAAGATCTTAGAGCTCCTGGTTGGAAAACATTCTGATTATTGTTTTGTAGACTGTATCATCTTCCAGTTTTCAGAAAAAATCCCACAACTGACCTGCAAACATGTTGATGTCAATAGAGCTGCACCTGAACATCTAGAGTCTCCTGCAGCGCTGGCACTGATCGTTCCATCCAGCATCTGACCTCCCTCTGAACAGGAGCTTTCTGTTTCAGCCTTTGTTTGTATCTAGGCATGAAGAGCATGGTGGCATGGTCCAATTACCTAAACACAGGACAGAACTGTGACCTACAATCCTTTTGCCCCTAGTGGGGGAGGTGATGTGTTGGTGAAAGCTTGGCACTGCGCATTAGAGTTTAGCTGAGATAAAGTCTCCTGCCACGCAGTGTCCTGTGACAAGTCTGGTGTCGAGTGAGAGCCTCTCGTAATTTGAATATAAAAGGCACTGACTGTGTCTGGGATAATTCCTGGTAGAAAGAGTCACACTTGAGGGTCAGGAGGTCCAAGTAAGCTGCGTAGGAACATACAAGAGGATCAATGCTCAAGGTGTCATGCCAGCTGCTCGTTACACACTGCATCTCTCCAAGACTCTGTGGTTCTGTCCATACAGTAAACCACATTAGGATCACCTCATAAAAGACCAAAAAGATATAACAGTTGAATTATCAGGCAGCTTATTTTGACTGCAATCAATTTGATCATTTTCGAGATATGGGCCAAAGCATACATGAGCATAATATACCACCACCAAGATCTCCTGTAGCACAAACATCTGAAAAAAGTAAATGCTGCTTCTGATAGAAGAAGTCCAAACACACAGAATATCACGACATGCTGGAGAAGAGATGGAACCACCATCACCAGTGTGATGCTCTGGGTGATGTTTTGATGGGAAACCCTGGGTCCTGATGTAGATGTTCATGTAGATGTTACTTTGATTTTGTGTACCACCTTCCTAAAGATTGTTCCAGACCCCTGAGGTTATACCCCTTCATAGTAACAGTGTTCCTAATGGCAGTGTTCTCTTTAATAAAGCTGCAAAGCGCTGTTCAGGAACGCGTTTAGAACCACGATAGAGTTGATGATGATAGGTGTTGATGAAGCTACATCCAAATACCACAGATCTCAAATACTTTTATTATTAAGGTCATTTATCCAGAAATACAACTTGGCCAGTAAATAGTGTTTCATCAGCTCAGTCAAAAAAATCAAACCTGACTGATTTTCATTAAATCAGCTGATCACTTAAAGTTCATGGCTGCCCACAGCGTCTTTATCAGGCATTCGATTGGGCAGAATTGGTTAATTGTCACAAGCTTAATGGAATGTTGTTCTTGTTACCCTCTAGAATTCTACAGTACTGTATAAGTTGCCATTTGGGATGAAACTTGCAAAATGTGCTTTAACCCTAATAATTGCTGCTTGTGACTATATTTAGGGGCAGAGTTGAGCTGAGAAAAGCTCTGTTGACTTAAATAGCTTTTACTCATGAATCATTTTGTTCGTTATCAGGACAAAATTCTGAAACAGCTGCTTAAGTTTTGAATAATTAAATAATTTAATTCAATAATTTTCTCCTGAACCTGTTTGTCCAGAAAAGTGTATATGTGCAATAATCTACAGGTGGATTTTAGTTGATGGCAGAACTCCATCTACCGTAATTTTCGGACTATTAAGCGCACCCAAATATAAGCCGCACGCACTGAATTTGACAAAGATTTGTATTTTGAACATAAATACACCGCACCTGTCTATAAGCCACAGGTGTCTACACTGAAACTAATGAACTTTACACAGGCTTTAACAAAAGACAGTGTCTGTTACACGACTTGTATCTAAACAGTAGCCTACCAAGAAAGTCATTGTTCACTGTCTTCCTCCTTCCTTTCACAACTATTTCTCTCGGGAGTTTTTCTTTTGGCATTGTTGTGCGTTTAAAAATCACCATCGGTGAAGCTTTTCTCCAGATGCCGTGCAGCTCAGAACACAGGTGAGGTGTGTGTTTTCATGCCCGGTTGTTTTCAGCGTGACGAATGATTCGCATTTCCTGTTGACAGTCCGAGTGAGCGGCAGGTCAAACGTCAGAGGAACATTATCCATATTTATGATGTGGTGCGGCCCGATTCAGTGAGAGTGCGATTTAATATAAAGAGTTTCATTGGTTCACCTGAAATTTTTCAGCAATTTAATTAGTCTAATGTTATGGGGCTCAGTTTTTTGGCTTGAAGTTTGTAAAAAATCCATAAATTAGCTGCTTCATTGTTTAAGCCGCGGGGTTCAAATCGTGGGAAAAAAGTAGCAGCGTATAGTCCGGAAAATACGGTATATTTATATATTGTTAATTCATGGAGTCTGTACACAGTTTACTGTTATATAACGTCACATGGGATGGTATGACTGAGGCTGAAACAATTCCTCGAGTATTTCAAATACATTACAGTAGTCCATTACACTACACATGGAGCACCGTCTTTCCCCCTGGATCATTATTTTTTTGCGGACCATTGTTTTTTTCTTGCAACTCCGATTTTATCTCTCGCAATTCTGACTTATTTTAGCCAACCGGGCAGCGTCACCCCCTCTGTAGTACCAAAAGCTTTACACATTGAAATGGGCTACAATCAGTACAGTCGCCTGGTATTAAACTGAGACTCTGATCCCTGGAGAAATCTCTGTCTAACAACCAGCTCTGGAGTTTTGTGAGAATTGTGAGAAAAAAAAATCAGGCTTCCATACAACACAGAAGATGCTGCAGAATGAAAAATGGAGGAATGGGAGGAAAACAGTGAGGGGTGAGGAGAAGGTTCAGAATAATCGGTAGCATTTCTCTATTACTAAAATAATCGATAGTTTCAGCCTTGCATATGACACACAGTGCATTTATTTTTCCAAATAAACTTAGCAGGTACTTTAAAATAATACATTTCAATATAAATCATGTGTAACCCTCTGATATTTATTCTGTTTACACCAACAAAACAAATGGTAGGAGATTTTGGAAGATGTGAGAGGCCTGTCAAGAGTGTCCTATTCAAACAATTAATAGCTTTGAATTCCTACTCTTGGTTTGAGCCCTGGGTGTTTCCAGTGACAAAGGCATTTGTTGTTAAAAAATAAACCAACATGCAGAGCGCTATCTATTGGAGAAATGCAAGCCATCGTGAGGTTGAGAAAAGAGAGGAAAATTGATCACTACACAAGAACTGGGCATAGCGAGTAACAAATCTGAATGTCCTGGAAAACAACAACAACAACAGCTAATGACAGATATGTGAGCTCCACAGGTCAGTGTACAAAGTACCACATTCTGCCATTCTAACAAGACTTTCAGAGCAGAAATAAATATACAAAATAGAAATATAATACCGCTACCAAAGTAACAGCAAAAGTTTGGAAAAAGAATGAATCTGTTAATGATCCAATATATATGAGCTGGTGGGTGAAGTTTGGTGGTGGTGGTGGTGGTGGTGGTGGTGTTATCCACTGGGCTGCATGGCTGCTTCTGAAACAGTCAAGTCAAGTTTATTTCTATTGCGCTTTTCACAACAGACATCATCTCAAAGCAGCTTTACAGAATTTAACAAGTAAAGTGAACGATGTGTATTTATCCCTGATGACCTCTATTTCATGAACAATTTCTACAGAAACTTCCTGTTTAACAAAACAAAACAACACACCACAAACACACACAAACACACACCACAAACACACACACACACACACAAACCATACACACACACACAAACACACACACAAACACCACAAACATACACACACCACACACAAACACACACCACACACACAAAAAACACACACACACACAAACCACACACACACCACAAACACACACAAACACCACAAACACACACACACACACACACACACACACACACACACTCTACACCCTTTATGGCCAAAGGTTTATGGCCAAACACTTGGCCATCACACACCACATGTGGGTCTTTGTTGTTCATACAGCTGTAATATACAGATGTGATGATAACACTGCAAAACTGCTATTAAATCTCAGTCAGTAAAATTTTACTCGGAATAAGATACAAATGCAAATCGCTAACGCTAACGTCTAAAACACACCAGCGTGAAACTCAGCATTGATCAAACAGTACAGATGATGTAATGAAGCTCTCATACAGCAGCACATGGAAGTTCAGATAATGTCTGAAAATACATCTATTTTATTAAGAGCTAAGCCTGAGAAGAGTAATTACACAGTGACTAGTTATAAAGGAGGTGATTTTTAAAGTGAGTGTAAATGAATGATTATAGACTTGATTTTAAAGAGGAAAGATTTTTTTATCCGATTTAACTTTCCATTAAAACCTCCAGTCTCCATCATGTAGTGAGCGTCACAGTCAATGTTCCAGTTCCAGATTTGAATCACTGTGAGGTTGGAAGTGCGAATTCTGTGAGGAAGATTAGAGCAAGTCATGCAGTGAGCTTCAATAATGTCTGATCTTTGTTTGACATTCAGTAAAGATTAGAACCAAAAAAATAGAATAAAACTTTCTTTACAATAGTTTTTGTTATTAGTAATGTACAGACAATCCAGAGAAACAACACAGAAAGGTGTCATGCACACTGTGTAAGATCCAAAAGAAGATGCAATCATGCTATGCTAACACTGTGCTAACTCAAAGCTCATTTACTCGAAAGTTTGGTTGTGTGTTAATACAGAGAGCTACAATACCCTCCATGATTCTTTTTTTGTGATGACATCTACTGAGTGCACATCAGAGAGCCTGAAAATAAAACATCATCATAATGAATTGCAGGAACCGTCACTTTGAACAGTTTGAAGATTTCAGGACAATAACATTTCTAATAAATTCAGAGACCCGCTGAAAGAGGGTCCAGATTTCCCTGTTTTTTTTCTGTTATGTTGTGCTGCGGTATATTTGCTAGTTTTGGGTTTTCCTCTCTAATTATCAGGTGGCTTGTTTTGAATTGGGGTTACATGTCATGGGAAAACGCTGCTTTTTTAAAAATATAAATATAAATAAATATAAATATATTTTGGAAACCTGCTCATTCATGAAGTTTTCAGCCAATCACAAAATAAAGACTCGTGCAAGTGAAGAGCTTCAGGTCATGGAAAATACAATCTCTGAGACTGGACTTTACAAAGCTGCTGATTCGAGCTGAAATAGAACAAATTACTGCGCCAACCACTGCACTTGTGGTGAGAAGAAGAGCAGCCATGCGCAACCCTACCATCTTATAAAGGTTTTTCATCAAGCTAACCAGAATAAGAAGTCTTCAACGTGTCATGACAGTGAGTTCAGTGAATTTCAGTGACCTGCTGAGCCATTCAACTAATGCAGCACTGGGATGTGATGTGGTACAATGGCAGAGTCACAGAATGTATGTCTAGAATGAAAAACCATGCCATAAGAAGTGAGGCTGCTCTGAGAACAAAGGTGGATGCAGCCCAATATTTGTGTGGTGAAAATGATCTTTCTGGAAAGACAAAGTGATTTCAGGGTTCGGGTGAGAACAAGTGAGAACTGAGGAAGTATGAAGTTTAAAGAGGTGTTCTCTGATAAAACCTTGGCTTGAGTTGTTCTACAGGGAAAAGCTTCATCATACAGAGGGAACATTTTTTAAATGGTTTCAATGCATTAATCATGAAAAACTTCACTTGCCTTTTATATACATGTTTGGATCATCAACGGATTTGATTGCAACAAGATCTGAAAGGAATATTTTCCATGAGAAGGTGCCGTCTGTGCGAAGGTGCAGGAGCAAAGGCTTTATTTAGACGTCACTGCAGGACTGAAGGATGCTCCCTGAAGGATGCTCTCAGTAAAGGGCATATTAATTTTATATTAATGTCACATTAATTTCACGTTCATTGGGGTGTAATATTTCATGGTCAACTACAGTCCAAAAACAAATCTCCATTAGCCTGAACCTGGAATTGTCCAGATACCGAACTTGCTCATTTCCTTCTACCCCTTTAAGATGTTTACATTTTAGGTGTCATGAAGGATTCTTCTATTCTCAATACAGAATTCACAATAAAGCACAT
This sequence comes from Silurus meridionalis, assembly GCF_014805685.1. Lineage (NCBI taxonomy): Eukaryota > Metazoa > Chordata > Actinopteri > Siluriformes > Siluridae > Silurus > Silurus meridionalis. Next base: position 20,006,954 of record NC_060901.1, read on the forward strand.
GACCCATTTAGGTCCTGCATACTCTTAAAGGCCAAAAGTATGTGCACCCCTGACCATCACACATAGCCACAAAGGCTGAGGTACATACAGTACAACGTAACCAGAGGCGATTTCTTTAAGACTGCAAGGGAAGCTCGGCTTCCCTTATAATGTCACAAAATTAATGGTCAAATATGTACTATTGTATTAACATTTTATTGACTAAAAATGCGTTAGAAAACGTTCATCTCAAAGACGAGTTCGTTCAGAATCAGTTACATATAGCAGGTCGGCTGACTCGATTTCCTTCTCATACATTCCCGCAGCGTCACAGTGCATTTCCCTATTGAAGCCCAGCGTCCATTGACTTCAATGGGGCTGCTTTGAACGGTTTTTTCAGCGCTCAAACTAGACGGTCATTGGATAAACGCTGCGATTATGTCCCGCCCACGGACGCTCAGCGTCTCTGGGG
>NC_060901.1:20012404-20107404 GCF_014805685.1 Silurus meridionalis
CTCGGGGGTGGGGTACAAAAACCCCACTATTATTATTAGTAGTATTAGTAGTGTTACTAGTAATACTAGTATTAATAAACTAGAACAATTTTCTTAAAATATATCAAACTTTTTTTTTTTTTATCAAACATCTCTGCAGGCCCCATAAGCAAACAGAGAGGTTGTTTAGACAGCAGGGGGTTCGGCCTGGTCATGGGAAAGTGGAAAGGGGATATTAATAGGGTAAAGGAGGATCTGCCAAAAGGGAAATAAATAAATAAATAAAAGGGGAAATTTCCGAATTTAAATATTCCCCAATTCACCCAGTAAACACTTCTTCAGCCACGGGTCTGTGCTGGGAACCAAAGCAGTTCAGATTCAGTCTTCAGTTCATCACATTCACACACGCATTCACATCCAGTGGAAATGTATCTTCTACAATCCGCATACATACAGGTGTTTTTGGAACTGGGAGGGAAACCAGAGAACAATGAGGAAACCAGACACGGGAAGAACCTGCACAGAAACACCTTGTACAGTACGGCTTCAATGCTCCTCACATATTTCTAGCAGCCACTGTAATGTAATGTGCACCTGATGTGATGTAACAGCTGTGAACATACCAGTATCCAGTATCACTGCACATCAGCACATTTAATAGAATCATAGAAATGCAGGTGAAGAGTTTCAGTTCATTCTTACATAAAAACATCCGAATGGGAAACATTTATACCAGTGACTTTTACTGTGATTATTATATTATCTGGGTGGGCTGACATCATGGCTGTTAACACCTGTGGTGGGAAGAGAAGCATCTCATATGCTGTTCAGTTTGAAATTTCCTCATTGGCTTCAACTGGGTAGTTTGGTGGAAAAAGAACTGAATTGAAATATAAAAAAACATGAGTTTTTAATGGGTCGTTTGCTCCACATTGCTGAACATGACTGGATCGGTCTCTGGAACCGCAGAATCGCAGAAATTAGGTGTTCACAAAAACCGTGTAAAAATAAATGATCTGAATGAGCTTCACTCAGCACATCATGTCTGTCTCAAATCAGGCAAAACTACTGGAGCCATAACAATCAATCTACAGCGTACAGGAGACGGTGTGGATCAGCGTGAATACGTCTGTGATGTGCAGCTTCACAAAATGAGAAGTGTCCACCATTAGGGCAATAATGAGATGAAAAATGCCTGTAGTCTAATCTTAAACAAAAACTCAGACACTACCAGAACTTCAAATGAGTTCAGGTTCTCTGGACAGAAAAAAAAAGAAAATCAGACTTTTTGCTGTAAATTCCACAGGTGGGTTTTGTGCACACAGAGAGGTTTGGATAGAAAAATATGAAAAAGTGCATCATGCCCAAGTTTAAAAGCATGTGTGGCTAATAAACATTTAAAGTTGTAGTTCTTCCAAAAGACTTGGATATTTTGTTACCACTTAAACATCAATAGACATTAAATAAACATCTGCATGCCTCTACCAGGAAGCTTAATATAGGCCATGACTGAATCTTCCAGCAGAACAATGATCCACAACACTGACCACACAATCAAAGTCCTGCCATGGTCAGTCCAGTCTTCTGACCTGAACCCCATAGAAAACCAGTGTTGTGAACTCAAGAGGGACGTCCACCAGCATGGACCTCAAAGTCTGAAAGCTCTGGTGAGATTCTGTATAGAGGACTGGTCTCCAAACTATTAGCATGTATTCTCCAGCCTACTCAGGCATTGTAGGAGACTCTGAGCGTTATTTTGGAAAAAAGGAAAATGATTTTTCAAGTGTTGTTTTTAGAAAAACATCACTGTTCAATACAGTTACACATCTGAATGAGAAGCTCTTTTATTCTTCTTACCAAAAATACTTATACTATATTTCTATTGGTTGCTATGGTAACACAGTAACTCTTTATGTAACTAGAACTAAAATTAACAATGTACAGGAAAAATCTCCAAAGAATTCCCAGGTTTCATTTAAAACAGACAATCATCTCAATAACCGCACCTCAGATTTATCATCTAATCGCTTATTAAGGGAAAATACAGTGTCAACTGAACTACAAAAAAAAACTTTATTCCTGAAAAGAGTTTGTGTCCTGTTCACAAACTCCCAATTATGTTGTAGTTTACAAGCCAGAATATAAACAGCTGTTACACTGTTGCTAAGGTCATGCAGGCAGTTGTTACGGTGTTGCTGAGATCATGCAGGCATTTGTTCCGCTGTTGCTAAGATCATGCAGGCAGTTGTTACGGTGTTGCTAAGATCATGCAGGCAGTTGTTACGGTGTTGCTGAGATCATGCAGGCAGTTGTTACGGTGTTGCTGAGATCATGCGGGCATTTGTTCCGCTGTTGCTAAGGTCATGCAGGCAGTTGTTATGGTGTTGCTGAGATCATGCTGGCAGTTGTTACGGTGTTGCTAAGACCATGCAGGCAGTTGTTACGGTGTTGCTGAGATCACGCAGGCAGTTGTTACGGTGTTGCTGAGATCATGCAGGCAGTTGTTACGGTGTTGCTGAGTTCATGCAGGCAGCTGTTACGGTGTTGCTGAGGTCATGCAGGCAGCTGTTACGGTGTTGCTAAGGTCATGCAGGCAGTTGTTACGGTGTTGCTGAGGTCATGCAGGCAGTTGTTCCGCTGTTGCTAAGATCATGCAGGCAGTTGTTACGGTGTTGCTGAGGTCATGCAGGCAGTTGTTACGGTGTTGCTGAGGTCATGCAGGCAGTTGTTACGGTGTTGCTAAGATCATGCAGGCAGTTGTTACGGTGTTGCTGAGGTCATACAGGCAGTTGTTACGGTGTTACCAGGTGCCTGATAAAGTATTCAGTGTGGTTGTTACGGTGTTGTTGAGTGGTTGTTATTTAGTACAAGGTAGTTGTTCTGGTTACGAGGTAATTAATTTGGTGTTTCAGGTGGTTATTTAGGTTTTGCTAAATGGTTGTTATGATGGTAGTTAATTGGGTTTTTTATGTGGTTGCTAAGGTGTTGCTATGTAATTGATATGGAATTCCAAATGGGTGCTGCAAGTTGGTTGCCATGGTAAGTGGTTGCTAGGTTGTTGCTATAGTACTACAGCTGGTTGTCAGGGTGTTGCTATACATTCACTGTAAGATACAAAGTGATTTCTACCGTGTTTTCATGTCATTGCTATGTTTTCCTTGATGCTTGATGGGGCAATAATTTGTGGTTTGCCACTGTTGATGTGTTGAATCAACTATATAGATAAATATATAAACAATAATTATAATTTAATAGTAGTATATTGTGAGTTAAATGTCATATTTATGTAAAGCTGCTTTGTAAAAATGGTTATTGATAAAAAAAAAAAAAAACCTGCATGAAAATGACATCACAGTCAGAGCTTTAGCAACAAGCCCTGTAGTTGCATTCTTCCACCTGCAGATGGCGACAGAATCGCGCTAATAACGCGAAGTCATGTTCTGATGCGGCACGTGACAGTATTAGGTGTAGAAGTTGTTTATTATTAATGTTGCTCATATTCAATCCATGGATAAATAATTAACTAAACAATAATATTATAAAAATATAAAATATATAATACAAATATTATAGTTATGATTTTAATACACTACCAGTATTCAGAATCATAAATATTTGCTAAATTAATTAATTCACTATGTTTCTTCATGTATTGTCAAATACAGGATGGTTGCTAGAGGAAGACTGAAGCAAAAACTTCACTCTTTGAGTAACATTCAGAGAGATTAAGTGGCATGTGCTCTGTAAAATCAGCATATAATCAATTGTAAATTATGTATAATTTAATATATACATTTATTTACTGAATTATAAGATTACAGTGAAGAAAATATGCATTTACTGAGCATATTCTCGTCCTCATTTTATGTTTTAAAAAGAGCCAAATGATAAAACTTTGGAAGAAAAAGTGATGGATTTTTTAGGAACAGACTCATTAAGCTTTGTCAGTAACGCTGTGATCTCTCCATCCTGAGTTTAAAAAAAAACAAACAATATAGTTGTTTGTGTAAAGTGTAAGTTGTTTTGCCAAATCTGTCCCTCATTTCCTCCTGAACAGTAGGGAAATAAATAATGCCCAGAGATGCAACAAACTACGGGAGTTATTACAATCGGTTTTAAAAGGCCACAACAGCAAATACAAAAAGCTACAAGGAACATGCAAAAGATCACATTGGCTCCAGACAGAAGATATGGCTGAGTACAACATGTCCTTTCTACTGAGGCATGCGGTGAAAATGCAAACTGTTCATGTCTACTTTCTATCATAACAGAGGACGTTTTAGGGTTTTAATCTTTAGTAAAAGAATCAAACCTGATTAGAGATGTGGAAAAAAACATTACTCAAAACTGTGGAACACAAAACAATGTTTCTCAGGCTGAATGTTCAGAGAGAGAGAAAAGAGAAAAGCTGGAAAAGGAATAACTGTTTGTAGCTTGTTTTAACTTAAAAGAACAAAACAAAAAGAGAGTATTTCGAAATATTAAATAAAATAATATATTAAATAAATATATTTTTCGAGTTGTAAGTTACAGAAAGAGATACAGTACGGATGAGTACAAATGTAACTACGTATGAGTGAGAATTATGAAACTTAATCAAAATAAACATGACAGATTTGTTGCATATCCTTAGATTTTGTAACCCATCAGCACCAGAGAGGTGCATCTGGAAAAGACATGATTTGAGTTAATAAATGATCACATTAGCCAGGCTGTGATTTCCTGTAATGACCACAGTATTAACCTCTGTGTTCAACTCACATTATTCTCCGAAAAGCTTTTTAACTCACTGATTTGCTTCTACTCATCATCATGAAGAAATTGTTTACGTATAGCAGCCTGAAAGATCTACTCACTGAGGACCTGAAGCTACTGCACCAGATTTGCGGCTTTGTCTGCCCATAGGAAAGTGCAATGTAACTGAAAGTTTCTTTTAGCAGAGTATGAACTTACCTTGAGTTTGTTCTTCGTAGAAGATGTTTCTCAAAAATACATCAATCTGTGGCCTATGTTATGGAAAATTCCAACGTGCAAACATGAATGCTGTAAGTAATTAATGATGCGGTGGATGAGAACTGAAGTGATTTAAAAGTGTGTGTATGTGTTCCGACAGTCCTCTGAGGCACAGCTCCTTTTATGGTGTAGAGTTATGTGTGTGGTTGAAAGCCTGAGTACTGAGCTCTTATCCTGAGTGTGTCCAGACACCACTGCACACCTAATCACACAACCCTGATAAAATAAAATATCTTTAGCTTAAAATCAAGAAAACATACAGTGCATGTTCAGTCATGCTCATGCGGAGCTGCAGTTCACACGTGCAGTGTTAATGTGTAAGATGTTTGATGGTCAATATATAAAGGTTTATGTTACACTGGCGGGCAAAAGTATTTAGTTTTCTGGTTGTTTATGGCGTCTGTTCTTAAAGTCACACGCACTGTTTAGACTCCAAATTTCACTGCACTTTCTGGTAAGTTTCTCCAACTCGTGTACACTTCAGTCAGCAGTGTAATGTTCTGACCTGTTCTTTACTGCCCCTTCCCTTACCCACTGCTCTTTACCCCCTGCCCTCTACCCTTACCTACTGCCCCTACCCTTACCCACTGCCATCTACCCTTACCCACTGCCCTCTACCCTTACCCACTGCCCTCTACCCTACCTACTGCCCCTACCCTTACCCACTGCCTTACCCTTACCCACTGCCCCTACCCTTACCCACTGCTATCTACCCTTACCCACTGCCCTCACCCACTGCCCTCTACCCTTACCTACTGCCCCTACCCACTGCAATCTACCCTTACTCACTGCAATCTACCCTTACCCCTGCCCTCTACCATTAATTACTGCCCCTACCCTTACCCACTGCTCTTTACCCCCTGCCCTCTACCCTTACCTACTGCCCCTACCCTTACCCACTGCCCTCTACCCCCTGCCCTCTACCATTACCCACTGCCCCTACCCCCTGCAATCTACCCTTACACACTGCCCTTACCCTTACCCCCTGCCCTCTACCATTAACCACTACCCTCTACCCCTTCAAATGTTCAAATGTAAAGGAAATGAGGAAAAAAAAGAGAAAAGTAGATATTTGTGTAGCTCACAGCTGTGTGTGGGGTCGTGGCTCCTGGTTTGAATATAAAATAAAAAACTGATTTCTGTTTGCTGGTGACTCATCAGTTTAGTCAGTAACTATGATTACACACAATGTAGATGATTAGAATGTTAGCAGGACCATAAACAGCAGTTAGTAACAGTAACACGAGTTCCTTATGAAACCTCAACATTGCTGATGTGTTTATTTATTAAGGCAGATTTGTGTTAAAAGGTTAAATCTAAACAGAGACCACAAGGCCATCAGGCAGAGTTTACATTTCACAATTTATTTAGAATATGCATTCTTTATATTTCAGTATTACATGGACAGATGTGTATCAGGTGTTCTAAACAAAGTTATTTCAAGAGTAAAAAAGTATTTTCATGAAACTGTTTCACAAAAAAACAGTCATAATGTAGAATGAGTCAATTTTAATGAAATAAAGAGAAACAATATACTGGAAATATCCAAGAACAAAAACCTCCAATAAAATGTTGAAAACACCAAATCTGACTCCTGCATTGGTGATATTTACACCTGACTGATAGAAAAACAGGTTTAGGTTGAAAAAATAGTCCAGTTTTATGAAATAACACTGTATCAATACAATTAGTATTTCTTTGCAATATTAACGAGAGGTCACATAATCTAATCTACTAAACTATTAAACTATAAACTATTACACATAAAAGTATAAAGTATGAAAGAGAGCAATCAGAGCATGATGAAGGTTTTCTCCCAGATGTGTTGCTGGAACCTCAGACAGAAGGTTCCGGTTGACGTACGACCTCATCTAATTCAGAGATAAAGTGCCGCAGGTCCTCAAGACATCGTTCTCGAATCTCACTGAGGTTTTCTTTCAGAGGGCTCTGCAGGTGCTTCTCCAGACTTGGGTCCTTGGCCACAAGCATCTTTACCACCATCCCAAATGTCTCACAGTCTTGGCGGTAAACCTGAACATCAAAATCATTAAGCATTAATTATTGTGTAGTAAATACACAACACATTTATGATCTTCTGACGATCAGTGTGTGATGGATCAGCAGTGTGTGTTACTTTTGCAAGTCCAGGAATCTAAAACTGTAGTCTGACCTGCACTGGACAAGACCCTGTCTTCCTTTTATTTTCACCCAAATGCTATAAAATGCATGTTCTATGAAACAAGAAGTCCAACCTTCTCAATCTCCCGGGCTTTAGCTGCAATAGCTTGAGATCGGCGTTCATGGAAGTCATCTGCAATGGTAATGGCTTCATCTGCAGGAGCCAGAGGTTCATCTACTTGGCGTTCTATCGCTGGCATTTCCTCCTATACAGCAAGATCATTTTCAACTTCACAACATTGATCACAATAAGCAACATCACTGAATTGGTCCACTGTAATAACTGGGTGTATCTGGAATCAAACACTCCTCTGGTTGTGAATGTTAAGAGTATTGAGTGTGTGTGTTTATATGTTGACAAAATATGAAAAAACTAAATAGGATGTCTGATTTACGGAGAAGGCGCTCCGACATCGACCCCAAACTCATGTATTCATTGAAAAACATTAGATTTTTCACTCCAGCGTGTTTCCTTGCTGTCCTGGTGTCCAGCCTCCAGCTCGGAGGGAACACGGAGCCACTTACACTTGAAACCCAGACCCAGTTTAATTAGGTCATTATTTAATGGTGTTTCTGTCTTTACTTGTAAAAGTTCAGGATATCAGTATGTTTGAGTTGTTTTACTTTACACCCCTTTAAATGTGTGTTTGAAAAGCAAAATATAAAAAAAAAAACCCTCAGTGGATTAAAGGGTAAAAAAAATGAATAAATAAAAACACTTTCATCATTGCCACAAGATGCTACATACTTTAGAAGCTGACACGGTACTATGTGGAGATCCGTCTCGAGACACGCTGACAGAGGGCCCCGGGGCCCGGTCCCGGTCTACAGGGGGAAAAGACAAATAGAACGGAAACAATGTGACTAATCAGCTGTTTTGTTTTACGACGATAAATGTTTTTATTTGATGAGTTTGTATCCCACACCTCTATTTACTGTTAATATAGTATAGTTAAGCTCATGTACAGGGGCAGGTGGGGCAGGTGGGAAATGTGGTGCAGGTGGGGAATGTGGGGCAGGTGGTACAGAACTCCATCTTTTACACCAGCTGTTTATCTTCCAAAAGTCCTTATTTACAACTCAATAAATATTAAGTGATGTTATGTTGTTAGTTTAAGCTGAGGCTCGGTTGTGACTGTACTACTATTATTACTGTTTCACTTCCATTGCATTATGGGAACTACAGTGAAAGTCAAAGAGGCCGATCTGGGACTGGGTTCTCTCCTTTACAGCTCAGGAGGAGAAGAAGAGGAGTGGATAAGACAATTGTTTATGTATGTTTAATAAATAGAAACATTTATCTTGCTTCAGAATTACATCTAATCCATTTTTTTTTACAAAACAGGGAAGTGCAGGATTGACAGGAAGGACTGGTAGAACTAGAAGTAAATCATGTGTGTGCATGGTGCGTTTTTGTGATGTAGGTGTGGTAGGTGTAGAGTAAACGTCCGCAGTGTAAGAGCGATTAGAGGCAGTTTACTTTTTCCCAGTGGAGGCTGGTACGTGTGGCTCTTTCCCCGGTCAGGAGAGTAGCTTCGGCTGCTAATGCTGGATCCGGAGCGACTGTGGTGGGAAGGAGACACGTCCTGCCGAGTAGGAGAGCAGTCATGGACTGGAGGAAAGGGCGCTTTACGCCGCAGACTTTCCCTCTCATCTCTGTGGGAATGAAACGTTTATACAGGGTGAAAAAATCTAAAAATTACATTTTTATACAAGGACAATTAACAGGAACATTAAGACTTTTACAGCTGTTAATGAAGCAAACACCAAAATGTGTCCTTTTAAAACCTTATTAAAACAATGTTTTAGCAACAATTTCTCATATGATTACACACACTGCCATAAATATCCACCTATAAAGATCAGACCAGTTTACTGTTACACACAATCATAAATTCATAGAGAAATATCTGAGATGTGTATGTAGTAAGAAGTTAATGCATAAATTAAATATAGCAGTATTCAGATGAGAACACTAAGGAGGAAGAAGGAAAACAGAGCTTCACAGTACAGAGAACAACCTAAAACCTACTGCAAAAGCATTAAGATTGATTTCCATTTCACCACATCTCCAAGAAGGTTTACTGGACTCAGAGCTGATGACAAGGAAAAACACATCGTTCCTTTGCATGAAACCAGCTTGAGACAACTTTGCTTTTGCTTACTTTAGCATTATCATGCTGGAGGTAGACTTTAATACAAGATGATAAATTGTGGCCATTTAGGGATTCACATAATCAGTAAAAAATCTTGAAATGAATGATAGCTACAAACAGGCCTACAATGTAGAAAACTAAACATCCTCATACCCTTACACCGCCTCCACCAGCCTGGACTGTGGACCTAATGCAGGTTTGGTCCATGGATTAAAGTCTTATGATCAGTGTGCCTCAACAGGAATGGAGATTCATCAGACCAGTGTTGGTGATTACGAGCCCCAGCTCAGCCTCAGCTTTTTGTTTTTGATCAAAACTGTGTTTAATGGTTCTTTTAAATATTTGGAAAAGCTGTAAGTATTCTTACTACATCAGTGAACCTCAGTCGAGCTGCACATGCTTTATTTATTAAAAGCAAAAAAAGTGTTTGTCACCTGCTACGATACCTACTGCCGGTAACGGCTCCGTTCTAACCAACATCAAAGAATTATGTTGCAAACCCCCCCCCCAAAAAAATGCAAAGCGTAGCTTTTCTGTCAGCTCGGTTCAGTCAGTTGAAGGATCCTCTTATATTTTTCATTAACAGGTTTGTGTGAAGTCCAAGCTCGACCTGCACCAACATTCATACCAGTCAAAATGAGAGATTTCACACACTTTCTTCTCCATTCTGATGGTTGATGGTGTAATGGTGAGGGGAATGGTTTCTTGACGCACTTTGGCGAATCACACACATAAAGATGACAATAAGGTCCGTGAAGATAATCGCTAGATCACCTTTGGGATGTGAAAGAAAAGATGATCTGCAGCATAAACGTGTAGCCGACTAATGCAGAAAACATGTGATGCAATCATCTATACATGAAGCTATAAAGGAATGTTACCAAAACCTTACAGAATCTATGCCAGGAGCAGAGGAGGTTCTCCACACAGTATTTAAGTCTATATTCAATAAAATAATGAGTAGGTTCACCTCAGTGCTTAACTGCCTTATACCTTTTTCTGCTACTAATTAACACTACGTTAGCGAGATAGACAGACAAAATACTTTCCTGCAAACCCAAACTGCACAGATAGTAGATATTTCCCAGACTTATCCATGATAATCAACATCTTCTCTAAACACACAGTGTAACATTATTTATTTAAAATACTACACATGCATACCCTCGATCCAAGTTCATAATGGCCTGGATTAAGGTGTCATCTCCTGGGTTGGAGCCCAGTGCCGACATGGATCTGGGAGCAGGGTGCGAGCCCTGGACACGAGCATTGGGAGAAGAGGAAGCTCGACTGCGGCCTCTGTGAGATGAAAAGATAAATGCACAAACATTTTAATAATTATAAAAATATAATAATTAAAGCCTAAATTACACCTCAGTGTTGCTTTCAAAAGAATAAATATGATTTCAGCAACTCACTGTTGTTGCAGGGTGGTTGTTTGCTAGTCTGACTATTTCTGAAGATCTGCTGAAATTATTACACAAGTGTTGACAGAAAATGTGTGCAATACAAAGAAACATCCAGTGAGCGAAGGTTCTGCGAGGAGAAAGCCTTGCAGATGAAAGAGCTCAGAGATAATATAAAGGCCAGATGTTGAAAATTCAAAGGAAAGCAACACATAACCACATTTTACAACCATGGTGAGCAGAAAAGCATCTCATAAAGCACAAAATATTACACCTTCAGGCAGATGGACTACAGAAGAAGAGCATACTGAACTCTTGGGTGTCCATGGGAGAGGAATCAGTCATGCAACACCTGATCTGATGTTGCATGAATAAATCCATGAACCCACCCTGCGTTGTGTGTATCGTCCAGACTGATGGAGTTGGTATAATGAGATGTTTTCTTGCCACCCTCAAGACCCCTTAATACAAATCACTAAATGACCACAGACTATTTAGGTATTGCTGCTGACCATGTGCATGTCTTTATGTTCACAATCTTGTAACTTCTACATCCAGCATGGTGACACACATTGTAGTATTACCCTGCAGGTGAGAACATCAGTCCTCTTTTCCATCACCTGCTCACCAGCAAATAAACACAGAGACTGAAGTTCCTCTACACACAGAAACACAACAGTATCCTGACTCATTTGATCAAAGAATTGAAGCAATAGATTTTGAACTATTTGTCATTTCTAAATGTTCTTCATTGTTTTTAAACAAAAATTCACTCGAATATTAAAAAAGGCATTTCGATGCACAGTGCTGCAGCATCCCATCTTCAGAACGGATTTAATCACATTCTGGAATCCGACAAACACAAAAACCAATGATTAAACTGCTAAGCAGATTTAATCACCAATTCTGTGGATTAAAGAAGCAGAAACGGAGATACAGATACCACAGAGATTTTCATTGTGTTGTAAATCTATTTCTAAATTTATTACTGTAAACCAAGTTTTCATTTAATGTTTATTTCTTAAGCATAAAGAAGTGCAACAAAATACGGTCATTACAGGCAGCTGAAAAACAAACCAGCTCATGTCTTTATTACATGTGTCTTATCTTACTATAAAACCTTGCTGTTTAGGTGCAACACATCCCTAAAGCAGGTTCAGGCAGCAAATAAAATACAGACGGAGACGAGACGATATTCATCACTGCTTTATGATCAGCACTGAACCCAACTGTCCACTGAACTACTATTAAAAACAGCCAAGAGGAGACCAATGCAGCAGTGTAAAGAACATTTTAACACTTTAAGACTGCTATATTTTCATGTAAATTGACTTTGCTCATGGTCATGATCAGATGATGATCTAAACATATTTTTCGGAGGCTCTTTGAGAACATGCCACTGTTCAGCCATATGCCGGATGTCTAGCAATTAACAACCGGTGGAAATCCTGAATCCTAGTGAGTGTACAGATACTGACACAACACCCAGTAGGAGGTCAAAGTGAAGAACGTTGTTCATGTCATTAACATCGCACCTGTAAAGGGGCAGCTGTTCTGGAAGTTGAAGTGTTGGAAGTAGGAAAAGTGGGCAAGTCTAAGGATGCAAGTGTCTTTTACAAGAGTCACATTGTGAGGTCTAGACATCTGTCTCAGAGCTTCTCTCGTCTAAATCCCCACAGTTATGGAACAATCTTCAGCACATGGTCTCAGTATTCTAGTCTAGACTTAAAACATGTTTATTCAGTCAAATGTTTTGTCAGTATGTTTTATTTAGGTCTTAGATCTTTCCTCTGTGGAGCCCCAAATTACACCATGACACACTGTGTAGTGTCCTTAACACTTCAACAATGAGAATGCTTAACAATCTTTATTTTCTCTCTCTCTCTCTCTCTCTCTCTCTCACTCTCTCGCTCTCTCGCTCTCTCTCACACACACTCCTGATGTTCTAGTGGCCAGTGTTCCTGTCCTTTCTTCTCTTCAGATCTTCCATGAACAGTTCTGCATTAATGCACCTTCTACTGCACACGTCAATAATGTAACTACAATGAATAGACAATCAGAGGCACCCAGATGAGGAGGAGGTTCCCTTTTGAGTCTGGTTCCTCTCAAGGTTTCTTCCTCATACCATCTGAGAGAGTTTTTTCTTCAACACAGTCATCACCAGCTCATTCATCAGGTATAAACAATTATAAGGAAGCTTATTAATGCTTTATCTGTGTAAAGCTGCTTTGAGACAAAGTCCATTGTAAAATGCACCACACAAATATAATGCAATTGAATTCTCCAAAGCACCAGATGTTGCTGGGTTTATCCCAGTACGCAGGGGTTAGTGCCTGCCCGAGTGCTCTAAGGAAGTAGAACTGCTGAACCAAAGACTGGATCATTGGTGCTGAAGGATCATCAGTATGCGTGCAGTGAAGACTAGTCCATCTGTTTGAATCGGACGCAGAAAAGCTACTGCAGCACACACTCCTGAAATAGTTGGTTCTGGTCCTGCTAGAAGGTCAGAACACACAGTTTGCTGTGTATGGAGCTGTGTAGCTGCAGAGCACTCTGATATGGCTGATCTGTGTCAGTATATTGTTTCCACCCTGATGAAGACGAGGGAAATGTGCCATGTAGCAGAAATAAATGTCTGCAGTCGGATGACATGCAATCGATCCAAAATCTGTCTGCACTCTGACTTGGTGTTTCCTTCACCTGAGAATCTTATGCTGCTGAGGATGGACACACATGGAGAGGTTGCTATGGATGGAAGATGGTTGTCGAAGGTCTCGCTGGGACTGCAGAAAAATTTCCAGGAAAATCTCATTCATTCTGCAGTAAAAAAACTTCCCCTGCATACTACAGACTCAAAATCAAAAGTGACTCTGATGCTTGTGCTGAAGATCAAATCAACACTCTTAAGACTGTTTGACTTCACTGTATACAGCTAAAGGATGAGTAATGATTTCTAATTGCTCTTTGTGAATGTTTGCCTTCACAGCCTGATTCCTCTTTCTCATGTAATCTCAGAGGGTTTAAACCCCAGTGATCTAAACCTACATCCAGGCCAAGTTTCTGTAAAGATGAATAATATAAACAGAGTTCCTGATTTAAGCACAAAAAACTACCGTAATTTCCGGACTATAAAGCGCACCCATATATAAGCCGCACCCACTGAATTTTACAAATATTTTTACAGTGGAACCCGGTTATCTCGACAACCCTATTAAGTCGACCTTTTTGAAGTGGAACCGCCAAATTCTCGCTTTTTCTAAGCATTTTTTATCGCTATTGCTATTTAACGTCGGTTATCTCTGTGCAGCCGCAGAAGAACTCACGGAAGTGGCGGAAAAATCAAACCTTACAGATACTGCAGGTGTTGTATACTGGTGAATCTCTGCTGTTAGTAAGTGCACATATGCATTTTTTTGTTAAATGTTATGCGATGAACGGAGCACGGCTCTCTCGGTAAGGAGCACGGCTCTCTCGGTAAGGAGCACGGCTCTCTCGGTAAGGAGCACGGCTCTCGGTAAGGAGCACGGCTCTCGGTAAGGAACACGGCTCTCTCGGTAAGGAACACGGCTCTCGGTAAGGAACACGGCTCTCTCGGTAAGGAGCACGGCTCTCTCGGTAAGGAGCACGGCTCTCTCGGTAAGGAGCACGGCTCTCTCGGTAAGGAGTTAAAGCCGGGCGCTTCAGAGAAAGCGGCCGAGAAAGCACCTGCCACGCCCCCTTCGCCGCTCACGTTTGAGACTTTTCTGTCCTCGCTTTTGGTTTCGGGTTCGGTTTTGGATCTTCCGGTTTTTTCCGGCTTCGCGCCGTGCCGCCGGTCGCGGTATTTTTAATTTCCTGTTTTCCATTCACAAACTCTCTCTCTCTCGCTCAGCTTATCTCCCCCTCGGCATCGCGGACGTAAGTTTTTTCGGACACTTTGCTTTGTGTGTTTGTGCGGATTACTTCAGCCTGATGGTCATAAGTTTTCAGAAACTTAGTTACTGTTTTTTTTTTCTTTTCTTTCCACATGTGGACTAAATGTGAGACGACACTGTGCAGCCGCTGTTTTTTTTTTTTGAGCGATCTGTGTGTTTATAATGTTGGAGAATATAATAAAGGTTTGTATGGAGAATGGACGGTGGTTTGTATTGTATACTGGTAAATCTCTGCTGTTAGTAGGTGCACTTATGCCTTTTGTTGTTAACAAACGTATGTACATTTTATAGCATGCCTTCATCAAACAAATCGGCAACGCTGTTGTGTAAAAAACCCTTCAAAAACACGTGCATGCACATTCTCATTTATTAACGCACATCATGTACATAAAGGAATTTCAAGCACGTTAATATACTGCCGCCATTTTGTTTTCGTTTATCTCGATCATCGGTTACCTCGATGCTTTTTGGCGACCCCCTAGGACATCGACATAACCGGGTTCCACTGTATTTTGAACATAACGGCTTGTATATAAACAGTAGCCAACCAAGAAAGTCATTGTTCACTGTCTTCCTCCTTCCTTTCAGAACTATTTCTCTCGAGAGTTTATCTTTTGGCATCGTTCTCCCGAAGCCGTGCAGCTCAGAACACAGGTGAGGTGCGTTTTTTTAGTTTCCGTTCGGAAATTTCATTGGTCTAATGTTATGGGGTTCAGTTTTTTGGCTTGAAGTTTGGGAAACCGGGAAAAACGCAGGAAAAATTCATAAATTAGCAGCTTCGTTGTTTAAGCCGCGGAGTTCAAAACGTGGGAAAAAAGTAGCGGCTTTTAGTCCGAAAAATACAGTAATCATTTATGGTGTGTTACTGGATGCCCTTATCCAGAATGACTTAATATCATCTCCATCTATAAAACTCAGCATCCTGTCGGTGATTGTTGGTCCTGAGATTTGAACTCACAACCCTCCCGATCAGACATCCAAAAGCTTAACCACTAAACAACCACCTACAATTACTTATAGAATGTGTGATCTGTACCTGAAATCCACCTGGTGTCCAGAGTGACCATCGTCTTTGGGTCCTCTGTAATAAGAGTAGCTATCCTGCTGTGAAACACACACACACACACACACACACACACGTGCATTAGCATGATAGAAATGAAAAGGATGGGAATATAACTCGGAACGTTTGCTTTACAAAGCAGAAATACATTTGTGGCAGAGGGGGCGTGGCTTAGTGCCAGTTTGTGAATGGATGGAAAACAAGGGGAAACAAGTAAAGAGAACCACACACTTGTCTGGGACTCCGTGTTTGTACGTGTGTGTGTGTGTGTGTGTGTGTGTGTGTGTGTGTGTGTGTGTATATATATAGGTGTGCTTGTCAACTGAAAAGTAAAATAAAAAAAGGAAATCCTGACCTACATAAAGTGAAGGTGGTTGTGCATGTCATGGCTTCATCTCTCACCCTTCGATTAGCTGGACCTCCTCTGGAGTCATTAGAGGCGGAGTAGTGGCTTTCGCTATGGTAACCCTTTTTGTCTTCATTGTGGTAGTTTCTGGGACCACCGTTCGGGTAAAAGCGTGGAGAGTCGCAGTCAAAGTTTCGGACGTATTCTTCATCAGGACGTCCAAAATTTCTCCTCTCTCCTCCTCCTCTTGGGTAAGGAGCCTGGAACAGAGGAGGGTAAAGTCATTTAAAATTTCAATGACATTTAAAATGAGGTGAGAACTTGCAGCTACACAAAACATGAAATGTACACCACCCATGCTCCTGATTTCTTCAGTGAATCGGTCAGTGTTGTGGTTTTCTCTCCACCATCCTTCTGTGTTCCTTCACTGAGACTTATGTTTTCTATCGATCTCGTGCATGGGTTCAAAATCAGTGTTTCCTAAGTGTTGTGCATCAACAACCCTGAGCCTGAACAGCTTCGTAGACAGACGTGTGTGTGGTGTTACGTGACAGAGGCCTGTTCCTGGAGCAGGCTGGTGGAGCAGATGGACTGCGGACACTGGAGTGTTCTCACCTCAGCAGGTTCTTACAGTAAATGATGTGATTTGTAAGGAAGAGTGGAATAAAATGGAAAAATGTATATTTTAAATGAAATATAACAAATATTAATCATGATGTTTAGATGTTTTATATATAGTATAGTGCAGAAATATTGGCACCATTCAGGCATAAATGTTTGTTACAAAATACAATGACTGTTACAGAATCTTCACAAAAATGCGACACTAAAAACTACCTGTACACAGTATTAACATCTGATCCCTGAGACGAGTGAAAATACCTGCAGCTCAGTGCAAAAGCTGGAAAAATTAATAGCACGAGTGAGAAGAGAAAAGTGAAGGTTCTTACGGCTCTGTCTGGATGAAAACGCTGCTCGTACAAGTCTCGGATACTCCTCCCTCTCCTAAACGCCACTAAAGCAAAAATACAGCAATAAACAACAACAATGAACACAAATTTAAGATTAAAACAAACAAATGTTTCAAATAAAGAGCAGCTCAAAGATCAAATGTACAATAATACACAATAAAAACCGTCACACACAAAACAAACTAAACATACACCTGAAATATCAGTGTTTTAACGTAAAGAACAAAACACCATCATCCCTCAATCCATCTACATCTCCGTGTAAACGTTTACATGCCGCGATCGCTCCTACAGCAGAACTTTAATATTGAACAAATACTTTCCACATATAAACATCTCCAGCTGAGACCTCAAACAACAAAACTGTGGCTTCTGTTGATCCCCTCATCAACCACACCCTCTTCTCTTGATCAACACTTCTACAAGACAAATCAAGATTTCTGGAGGAGATCAAAACCTGTTCCTGAAACTGATCTGTGGGGAAGTAACTTAAAACTGAAGAAGTTACCTCATTCATTAACACGATAAAGTGATGGAGATAAAACACAGGTGATGGACCTCATAAACACTGACTACACTCTGTCTCTGTTCTAACCTGCTCCTCACACACACACACACACACGCAGCTCTGCCCTCAGATATTCCACCTACTTGTTCTGTAATGATGTTCACATGAACAGCTGCGAGAAGATCCGTGACCTGAAACACAGAAGTGATGATGTGAGAATATTCTGACTGCACACTGAAGAAGAACAGAAGTGTAGAGCTGAGCACTGAGGATCTAATGAAGCACGAGTTTCTCTGTCAGGATTAAATTATAAACCTGAGATTAATTCACACCTCAGTATAATCTAAAGCTCGTTCACTTTCACTAGAGAGGCACAGAGCAGCAGCAGCGCGTGCAGATGTCAATCTCTCAGGAGTGGATCATTTCTCCCGAGTGTCTGATCAGAACCTGCTGAGGACCCGCTCCGCCCTGCAGTACATCAGATAGAGGTCCGATCGGAGGTGTGTATCTGATTTACCCTGATCCTGATGCTGTACAGAAGAACCCACAGCCCCTGAACTGTGCCTGAGCTGAACCTCATCACTAACAACACTGCGCTACCATTAGCTTTAGCATTAGCGGCTCACGCTGTGTTCAGAGATAAAAGCCTTCGCGCTTCTTACCGTTTATTTCTTTACACCACGAAACATGTGCTTATTTACACACTCGTCACGTGACCGACATATACACCTGTAAACCGGAAGTAAATCAACGGAGTTCTGCTAAACGTTCTCAGAGTTTGTCTCCGAATAAATAAATAAAGCCCCCCCCCAACAACACGCACTTCCGGTCATGTGCACGTTTACATTTCACAATAAAAGTTATAGAATAAATACAGAATAAATTACTGTTATGGACCCGTGTTTTGTTTATTGCCGAGTCTAAAAAGCACATTCGCAGCAGGCAGTTTTTACTTGGCGTCATTTTCATCATGTAATTTACATTTACATTTACATTTGTGGCATTTAGCAGACACCCTTATCCAGAGCGACGTACAAAAGTGCTTTGAGTCTCTAGTAATGAATAAATCTACACTGGTACGCAAGATTACAAACTTAATATAAATATAACTCGAATTCTACAAACTTGGAAAAATGTAATTTTACAGCAATAACATATCACCGACTAAAGGTTGATTTGTTATCTTCATCATTCACTACATATCTGTCAGTAATCTCAAGTGATCTAAATATTTAAAAATAAAGTTTGAATAAAGGAAGCACTGGTTGTCATGGCAACGGGTCAGCTAATTCCTGAGTGTGAAGTATGGTGGGGTGAACTGTGTGGTGTAATTTGTGTGAGTCTTACTGTGAGGGGTAAACTGTGTGGTGTACACTGGTGTAAACTGTGGTGTACACTGTGGGGTAAACTGTGTGGTGTACTGTCTGGGGTAAACTGTGTGGTGTACTGTCTGGGGTAAACTGTGTGAGTCTTACTGTGAGGGGTTAACTGTGTGGTGTACACTGTGGGGTAAACTGTGTGGTGTACATTGGTGTAAACTGTGGTGTACACTGTGGGGTAAAGTGTGTGGGGTAAACTGTGTGGTGTACTGTCCGGGGTAAACTGTGTGAGTCTTACTGTGTGGGGTAAACTGTGTGGTATAAACTGTGTGGGTCTTCCTTTGTGGGGTAAACTGTGTGGTATAAACTGTGTGGGTCTTCCTGTGTGGGGTAAACTGTGTGGGTCTTACTGTATAGTGGAAAATGTGTGGGTCTTACTGTGCAGGGTAAACTGTGAGGGGTAAACTGTGTGGTGGGCACTGTGGCGTACACTATGTGAGGTAAGCTGTGTGATGTCAACTGTGGGGTAAAAGATGTGGGGTAAACTGTGTGCCTTTTACTGTGCAGGGTAAACTGTGCAGGTCTTACAGTGTGGTTTAAACTGTATGGTGGGAGCTGTGGCGTACACTGTGAGGTAAACTGCGTAGTGTACACTGTGGGGTAAACGGTGTGGGGTACACTGTGTGGTGTACACTTGTATAAACTGTGTGAGTCTTACTGTGTGGGGTAAACTGTTTGGTATAAACTGCGTGGGTCTTACTGTGAAGGGGAAACTGCGTGGGTCTTACTGTGAAGGGGAAACTTTATGGGTATTACTGTGAAGGGGAAACTTTATGGGTATTACTGTGAAGGGGAAACTGTATGGGTATTACTGTGAAAGGGAAACTGTGTGGTATAAACTGTGTGGGTCTTACTGTATAGTGGAAAATGTGTGGGTCTTACTGTGCAGGGTAAACTGTGAGGGGTAAACTGTGTGGTGGGCACTGTGGCGTACACTATGTGAGGTAAGCTGTGTGATGTCAACTGTGGGGTAAAAGATGTGGGGTAAACTGTGTGCCTTTTACTGTGCAGGGTAAACTGTGCAGGTCTTACAGTGTGGTTTAAACTGTATGGTGGGAGCTGTGGCGTACACTGTGAGGTAAACTGCGTAGTGTACACTGTGGGGTAAACGGTGTGGGGTACACTGTGTGGTGTACACTTGTATAAACTGTGTGAGTCTTACTGTGTGGGGTAAACTGTTTGGTATAAACTGCGTGGGTCTTACTGTGAAGGGGAAACTGCGTGGGTCTTACTGTGAAGGGGAAACTTTATGGGTATTACTGTGAAGGGGAAACTTTATGGGTATTACTGTGAAGGGGAAACTGTATAGGTATTACTGTGAAGGGGAAACTGTATGGGTATTACTGTGAAAGCGAAACTGTGTGGTATAAACTGTGTGGGTCTTACTGTGAAGGGGAAACTGCGTGGGTCTTACTGTGAAGGGGAAACTTTATGGGTATTACTGTGAAGGAGAAACTGTATGGGTATTACTGTGAAGGGGGAGCTGTATGGGTATTACTGTGAAGGGAAAACTGTATGGGTATTACTGTGAAGGGGAAACTGTATGGGTATTACTGTGAAGGGGAAACTGTATGGGTATTACTGTGAAGGGGGAACTGTATGGGTATTACTGTGCAGGGGAAACTGTGTGGGTCTTACTGTGAAGGGGAAACTGTATGGGTATTACTGTGAAGGGGAAACTGTATGGGTATTACTGTGAAGGGGAAACTGTGTGGTATAAACTGTGTGGGTCTTACTGTGCAGGGTAAACTGTGTGGGTCTTACAGTGTGGGGTAAACTGTGTGGTGGGCATTTACATTTACATTTGCGGCTTTTGGCAGACGCCCTTACCCAGAGGGAGATACAAAAGTGCTTTAAGTCTCTAGCAATGAATAGATCTACACTGGTACACAAGATTACAAACTTAATATAAATATTACCCCTACACTGGATTTTATTTATCTGTATGGAGATGCTCTCTGAATGCACTTAGCTGACATGAGCAGAGCAGCACATCACAGGGATCTCTGGGATAAGAGACGACCCACCACACCACCGTCAACAAACCTGAGTGAATGTGTGAGAGTAAGAAGACGACAGCATACACGACGATCTGCTCCTTTACCTAAGAAAAAATCTACTGATAAAAGGTTTGACTAAATAAATATGTTTTCAGTCTCAACTTGAACAGACTGTGTCTGAGTCCCGAACACTGATTGGAAGGCTGTTCCATAACTGTGGGGTTTATAAGAGAAAGATCTGCCCCCTGCTGGAGTCTACATTATCTGAGGTACCAACAAATAGCCTGCACCTCTTGATCTAAGTAGGCGTGAAGGATCATACTGGTACAGAAGTTCACTCAGATACTGCAGCGTGAGAGTGTTAAGTGCTTTATACGTCAGTAGTAGTATTTTATAATCAGTGTGAGATGTAATTGGGAGCAGTGTAGATGATTAAAACAGGACTGATGTGCTCATATTTTCTAGATCTAGTGAGGACTCTTGCTGCTGCATTCTGAACTAACTGAAGCTTTTTTCTGCACTTCAACACCCAGACAGTAAAGCGTTACATTAGTCTAATTTAGATGTTACAAAAGCATCAACTAGTTTTTCTGCATCATATTTCTAATTTTAGCAATATTTCTAAGGTGAAAGAAGGCGATCTTGGTAATATTATTCATGTGAGCCTCAAAGGAAAACTCGGGTCAATAATCACACCAAGGTCTTTGACAGCCGTACACGCTGAAACAGAAACACCATCCAGAGATGCTACGTAATCGGAAAGTTTGCTTCTAGCTGCATGTGATCCTAGTAAAAGTATTATCTGAGTTGAGCAGAAGAAAGTTACCAAGCATCCACTGTCTAATGTCCTTTACACACTCCTCCAGAGAACATCTTGAGTGAGGATTAATGCAAGGAAGCAATTGCATTCATGAGCCATTCTTCTGATAAGGATGCATCAAGAAAAAAAATGAAATTGACATTCGACTATCGCCGCAACATGGTTCTTGACCCCATGCAGTCAAGTGATATAAGAGATTCATTACCCACAGTGTATAAGGAAAATTGGACCAATTCTGCACATGTGGTATATGCATTACAAATCTAAAAAATTATTTAAAACACTATTAAAAAGCTTTAAAACATCACCAAAACGCTGGTCAAAAAGCACCAGAGTTGTATGGCAATGCACTCAGAGTCTTTTAGCCAGTACAGATTGACTCTTGGTCCAGAGAAGATGGTGGAACTCAGTGGACTTAAAGGTGGCATTGACATGGCTTCCAAACTTCTTCTGGCTTCTGGAAATATCAGAACTTTCTATTCTGTAAAGTGGATCAAACATCATACAGAGCATCGCCCTGACTTTATTATCTGTACAGAAGTAGCATGTGAAATGCCAGTGTTTTTTAAAATCAAGACTATTGCTGTGAAAGATAAAAAAAATGTACTGTTATCTGGAACACTGATGGAAACACTCTGTTTTGATGACCATTACCACGCATTTACAGTCAAACTGCATCCAGACCGAGTTTTAAAGGTAGTGAATGTTAACGAGCTGCGTTATTTCAAACCATTTGATGAGCAAATGAAATATGGTACAACAGATTCTGCACTGCAGCACTGCATATAGTGCCCTATTGCAATTTTTTGAAGAATTTTTGTGCATGTTTTTAAGCCTGACATTGTTTTAATAAATGTTTTAAATGGTAAGTTGATGAAGTTGTTTTCTCTTCTGTTCTATTCCATGTATTCAATGTAAAAAAAAAAAAAAAAGAGTTGATGCTGCCTTATCTGCTTCAGGTGTGGACGTGGGACGCTGCCTTATCTGCTTCCGGTGTGGACCTGGGATGCTGCCTTATCTGATTAAGGTGTGGTGTGGACCTGGGACGTTGCCTTATCTGCTTCAGTTGTGGACCTGGGATGCTGCCTTATTTGATTCAGGTCTGATGTGGACCTAGGATGCTGCCTTATCTGATTAAAGTCTGCATAAACATTATAATTTGATGATAATAAATAGCTTTGTATATTAAATATAAAATATATGTCTACATTTAAATGTGTTACAGAGTCAGATGATTAAAGGTAATACACAGTATTTAATGTAGCAGTTCTAAAAGCAGTAAAATGAACTGTTTAATCGGCTTAATTTCAGCTGAAGATTTCTTGGTGTAACTTAGATTCAGAACAATTTAACATATTCACTGAACACTTTAATGTTTATAAACATATGATTACATCAGTGTTCGAAATGAGGGGTGGATGGGGGGATCCGGGACTTTGTGCCCTGCAGGTACTCACACTAAAAATAATTATTTCTTTGTATTTAAGGCACACAGACTTTTTTCTTTTAATACAGAATTATTTCCTTTTCTTCATGTGAAACACCTTTCCATCTGTTTGTTTTCTCCATTTTACTGTGATGTTCTCTGCCATCCTATTATCCTTTAGTTTCTGCTTGATCTGAAGGACAGAATAAGATTTTATTGCAGACTAGAGACGATAATCTTCTGTGAAGTAAAAGATGTACAAATATATTTCTGATTATATTACAAACAGTATATAATAAATAGGTTATACCGTGTGTATGTGTGTGTGTGTGTGTGTGTGTGTTAAAGCTTAAGTTCTGGCTGCAGTAGTAAGAAGAGAAAATCCACATTATAAATAGAGTCTTGTGGAAGATGAGACTCACCTGCTCCAAGATGTTCTCCTTTACTGCAGGATAATTCACATCATGACTGGACTGAACTGTCACCCTCCCGATTTGCTGTTTTCCTGTGATTACTGGATGTAGGAATATAAACACACATACAAACATCCATTCTAAAGGCAGTTTTAAAAGATCTAAAAATATGTCTGCAAAAAACTTCAGCAGCCTCACCCTTATAGATGCAACCACAGTCTTCTTTCCCAAGGGCATTATCAGGTTTTTCCAGACATCCAGTTAATGGTAGAGAAGTTGGTTCTGTCTGTCCACTTCCAGGAGTCTCTGAACCAAACCATGCATAGGTTGTGGTCAGTCCCTGTATCACTGAGTTTTCTGCCTCATCTCTAGCACTGGCAAGATCTTTATGATGTGTTCTGCAGTAAGCCTGTGCATCATACCATGGCATTGCATCAGGGATGGAAATGTACATGTCAGTGCCAGTTTTAGTGTCTGTGAGAATATAAAAAAAACTTTATTACCACTCAAATTAATATTTTTTTCTCGGGGAAGAGAAAGTTTTAAACTCTGAAAGCACACAGTCTAACACGTTTTAATGACTGCCTTTTTCACTGTCAAAATATTAAAATGTGCTGTTTCTTACCATCAAAGCAAACAAAGGGGAATGATTCTGTACATGTTTTATCATACCAATTCATACCGATTCTGTTGTGTTTCCATCTATTCAAATTAATTTGGTCTGCAATTTACATCTCCTTCTTTCAGATCTCTCCGTCGCAGTTTATCATTGCCTCATGAAAAAACGATTTTGTCAATTTTAGGCATTAATTGTTAGTATTACAAAATTAGTTAGTACTACTCTTCTATCACAAATCACTCCTGCTATCACTCTTCTCCACCCACTCCACCCTGCCTGCACTTTTTTCTTCACTTCTCTAACACACTCTCCATTACTTAGCACTGTTGACCCCAGGTACCTGAACTCCTCCATTTCCCCAATTCTGCTCCCTGCAACCGCACTACTCCACTGCCCCTCCTCTCATTCACACACATGTACTCTGTCTTACTCCTACTGACTTTCGTTCCCCTTCTCTCCAGCGTGTACCTCCACCTCTCCAGGCTTTTCTCAACCTGCTTGCTACTCTCACCACAAATCACAATATCATCTGCAAACATTATAGTCCAGGGAGACTCCTGTCTGACCTCGTCCGTCAACCTGTCCATTACCACTGCAAACAGGAAAGGGCTCAGGGCCGATCCTTGATGCAGACTGACCTTCACCTTGAACCAGTCTGTTGTTCCTACTGCACACTTCACTGCTGTCACACTGTCCTCATACCTGTCCTGCACCACCCTCACATACTTCTCTGACACACCTGACTTCCTCATACAATACTACAACTCGTCTCTCCACCCTGTCGTACGCTTTCTCTAAATCCACAAATACGCAATGATATTTCTTCTGTCTTCTGTCTTCTTCTGTCCTTCTGTCCTTCTCTATACTTCTTCATCAACATTCTTAAAGCAAACAAGGCATCTGTGGTGCTCTTCCTCGGCATGAAACCATACTGCTGCTCACAGATGGTCACCTCTTCTCTCAGCCTGGCTTCCACTACTCTTTCCCATAACTTTATGATGTGACTGATCAACTTAATTCCCCTGTAGTTACTGCAGGTCTGCACATCTCCCTTATTCTTAAAGATCGGTACCAGCACACTCCTTCTCCATTCCTCAGGCATCTTCTCACCTTCCAAAATCTTGTTAAACAATCTGGGTAAAAACTCCACTGCCATCTATCCTAAACATCTCCATGCTTCTACTGGTATGTCTTCTGGTCCAACCAACTTTCCACTCTTCATTCTCTTAATTGCTGCTCTAACTTCCTCCTTACTAATCCTATCCATTTCCATCTTCACCACCTCCACATCATCCAACCTTCTCTCTCTCATTTTCCTCATTCATCAGCTGCTCAAAATACTCCCTCCACCTTCTCAACACTCTCCTCACTAATCAACACATTTCCATCTCCATCCTTTATTGCTCTAACTTGCAGCACATCCTTCCCAGCTGGGTCCCTCTGCCTGGCCAATCGGTACGAATCCTTTTCTCCTTCCTTAGTGTCCAACTTCTCATACAGCTCCTCATCTGCCTTTTTCTTGGCTTTCGCCACATCCCTCTTTACCTGCTGCCGCATCTCCTTGTTCTCCTGCCTACTTTTCTCATCACTCTGTCGATCCCACTTCTGTTTCTCCAACCTCTTTCTCCTTCTGCTCTCCTGCACTTCCTCATTCCACCACCACGTCTCTTTGTCTTCCTTTCTATTTCCAGATGTCACACCAAGTACTTCTATAGCTGCCTACCTCATCACTCCTGCAGTAGTTCCACAATCATCCAACACCTCTTCACCACCACCGAGCCCCTGTCTGACCTCTTCCCTGAACCTCACGCTAACACTCTTCCTCCTTCAGCTTTCACCATCTTATTCTTCTCTCAGTTCTCACAATCCTCCTCTAACCCTAACCCTATCAAAAACTCTTTTCACCTCCACTACACTCTTACTGTACTCTTCTTTCAGAATCACCCCTACACCATTTCTCTTTCCATCCACACCATGATAGAACAGTTTAAACACTTGGTCTCCTGAACACACAACATAGCTACCTTTCTCCTCTCCATCATATCAGCTCCCTCTCTCCCTTTACCAATCATAGTAACAACATTTAACGTACCAACCCGAACCTTTACTCTCCTACACTTCTTCTTCCTGCTGTCTCTGTAGACGCCTTCCTCCTCTCCTTCTCCTCCTTCGGCCAACAGTAGCCCAATTTCCACTGGTACCCTGTTGGCTAACGATACCTGTGGCGGTTGTTGTTAACCCGGGCCTCGACCGATCCGGTATGAAATTCTTATTTGTGATCCGCATATTCAATTTGGCACATGTTTTACGCTGGATGCCCTTCCTAACGCAACCCTCCCCATTTATCCGGGCTTGGGACCAGCACTAAGAGTGCACTGGCGTGTGCCTCCCTAATGGCTGGGTTAAATTTATATAATTATATAATTATATAATTAATTTATATATAATTAAATGTTAGTAAACGACTTATCACTTAAATGCATTACAGAATCAGATTATTAAAGGTAAGATGGTATTTTATGTATCAGTTTTGAAAGCAGTTAAATGCTTTTTATGGCTCTTTTTCACACTTTTACGCCAATCAGAGAATATTTTCTGTGTTTAACAGCAGGTTTATTTGGATAATTTCAAATAAAGGTTTCTTGGTGTAACTTAAATACAGAAAATGTAACCTATTCATTTATAGAGCAATCCATCTGCAGCACCATGCAATAACATTTCAAACGATAGAACAATTCTATCTGAATTAAATATGAAACTAATAATTCAATTACTATATATATATATATATATATATATATATATATATATATATATATATATATATATATATATATACACAACACAATGTATAAATATAAATTTCATATCACATCATTAATTTAGATCGGTTTGAGTGTGGATGTGAAAGCTCAGTAGTTCTGCCTTTAAAACAACAGAGCATTTCTCTTACCTGTAAAAAAAACATCAGTAGAAGTAGATCATTCATTTTACAGATGTGTTGCAGACTCTGGAAGGTCAGAAGGTGAATAAGAAAGTGAAACAGAGAAAATAGTGATATTCCAATGAGACTAATAAAAATGAGACTACTACATTAAAACTGTAATCTGTCTGACATTTTACATTCTTAACTGTGCAATAATAACACTAACAAAGTTTTTTATGCAATAAATGTGCAATAATAATAAAGCCGTGCAATATTACCTGTGTGCCACGTTTGAAAGCGTAACTACCTATTCATAGTCTCTTTTTCTTCTTTTGTATTTATACATTGTGTTGTCTATATATAGAATTATATTCTATATATATATTTTTTATATATACAGTGCCCTCCACAATTATTGGCACCCCTGTTTAAGATGTGGTCGTGGACTTCAAAAAATTCTCCTTTTTTTTAAAATAACATAGAACCCAAATGCAAAAAGAGAAAATCCAACCTTTTATTTAAGTACATTACTTTGGTGGTAAAAAAAATCACACATTTAGAAAAGAAAAAAAAACTTGAAATCCTGTGTGCCACAATTATTGGCACCCCTGATGTTAATACTTTGTACAACCTCCTTTTGCCAACAAGACAGCACTTAATCTCCTCCTATAACATTTCACAAGATTGGAGAACACAGAGAGAGGATTTTGACCATTCTTCTTTGCACAATCTTTCTAGATCATCCAGTGTCCTGGGTCCTCTCTTATGCACTCTTCTTTAGCTCGCCCCACAGGTTTTCGATTGGGTTGAGGTCTGGGGACTGAGATGGCCATGGGAGGACCTTGAGTTTGTGACTGCTGAACCACTTTTGTGTAGATTTTGCCACATGTTTTGGATCATTATCCTGCTGAAAGACCCAATGACGACCCATCTTCAGCTTTCTGGCAGAGGCCATCAGGTTTTTATTTAAAATATCCTGGTACTTCAAAGCGTTCATAATGCCATGCACCCTAACAAGGTTCCCAGGGCCTTTGGAAGAGAAACAGGCCCACAGCATCACAGATCCTCCACCATACTTCACGGTGGGCATGAGGTGCGTTTCGGCATACTCATCTTTTGTTTTACGCCAGACCCACTTAGAGTGTTTGTTGCCAAAAAGCTCAATCTTAGTCTCATCTGACCAAAGCACACGATCCCAGTTGTACCGCTTAGCAAACTCCAGACGTTTACGTTTGTGAGTGTTAGTGAGAAAAGGCTTTTTCCTTGCATGCCTCCCAAACAGCTTGTTGGCATGTAGAGAGCGTCTGATGGTTGTTTTGGAGACTCTGTGACCCCAAGATGCCACTCTTTGATGCAATTCTGTGATGGTGAGCTTGGGAAATTTTTTTACTTCTCTTACCATCCTCCTCACTGTGCGTTGGGGCAAGATAAACTTGGGACCTCTTCCAGCCTTGTTTGTCACTGTTCCAGTTGTTTTAAACTTCTTA
Organism: Silurus meridionalis; assembly: GCF_014805685.1. Classification (NCBI taxonomy): domain Eukaryota; kingdom Metazoa; phylum Chordata; class Actinopteri; order Siluriformes; family Siluridae; genus Silurus; species Silurus meridionalis. Next base: position 20,041,009 of record NC_060901.1, read on the forward strand.
ATGATTCCTCTGACTGTAGATACCGGCAAGTTAAGGCGAGTGGCTATTTTCTTGTAGCCATTGCCTGACTTATGAAGGTCGACACACATCTGCCTTACTTGAATGGTGTGTTCTCTTGTCTTTGCCATGTTGACAAATGGGTAAGAGAATTAGGCCTCTGTGTCGTTTCATATTTATACCCCAGGGAAACAGGAAATCATGAATTACTAATTAAAAGTCCCTAGATACCCTGACCAACCTTAGCAACTACAGAAAAATATATATAAAAAAAAAAACAATTAAATTTTTCAGAGGAATTGTTAGGGGTGCCGATAATTGTGGGACACATGATTTCAAGTTTTTTTTTTTTTCTAAATGTATGATTTTTTTTACCACCAAAGTTATGTACTTAAATGAAAGGTTGGATTTTTCTCTTTTTTTGCATTTGGGTTCTATGTTGTTTTAAAAAAAAGGAGAATTTTTAGAAGTCCACGACCACATCTTAAACAGGGGTGCCAATAATTGTGGAGGGCACTGTATATTTGCACATTTCTTTTTCTTTGATGCTGTAACACAGAAATTTCCCCACTGTGGGATAAATAAAGGTAAAGGATCTGATCTTATATTATACTTATTAGCTTTATATTCAGTATATAAAGAAAATATCCCAAACTTGATCAATTCAAATTTAAATTGATTTGAGCCACAATAATTATAATGATTGAAAACCAATGTTAAATAATAACTTTACTAAATAAGAGGGAAATAACTAAAGAATCTATTACTGAAACTCAGACTTTGATTCCCGCTCGTTAAGGAGATGACCATATAAACTCACGTTCTCGAGTCACAGGCTGTCGGTTCTTGAATGTCATGCTGGTGATACCATGGATCTTTGACCGCCAGCCTTCCCCACTGGTTCTGGTTCTGTGTGCACTCTAAAGTTCTGATGATCCTACAATAGCTCTCATTAATGACACTGGCCCTCAAGAGAAACATACAGTACATTACATCAATAATATCTTTTTAATTAAATGTCTAGCTACAACTGACTGAAAAAAAAAATGTTAGAAGACATAGACATGTCTCTGTATCCTCTGTATGAGATTTGAGAGAGATGTGGAACTCAGTAATGAGTGGCTTTGGAACTAGTGATTATAATAACACTTAAAATTAATCATTAATCATGAAGTGTAGCCCATGTTTTAGATTCAGAACTGTGAAACCTGACCAGTTGAGATGACATGAAATCAAGAAAGAAATCCGATAAGCTTTAATTATTTACATTTAAAAACACTAAAAACACTGGAACTTCAAACATAATGAAAAAAAGGAATGTCGTTTTTTTTAATACAGCACAAGAGAGCCTGATAGGAGATGTAGTCAGATTGAATCCAGAGCAATTAAAATATATATTATTTAACTACTAGTTACCATATATTATTATATTTATTATTTACTACAAATGTCTTAAAGAATAATTATCACCAATATGCAAACATTTTTTGGGTTTCCTCATTTAAGCTGCTCCTGTTTTCCATCACAATATCCATAGGCAGGTAAAATCTAATAAGAACAATCACTTTCAACAATCAAATGATAGATGTCCTTCTGTTCCCAGACAAAAATGTGTGTGTGTGTGTGTGTGTTTGTGAGATTCGGAATTTCTTCCACAATTTGTTTTATTTGGTGTATCTGGAAACCTAACAAGCCTAACATAAGCTGATTTTTTCCAAACTTCTTTTTTCCCCACCTTTTTCATTTCTTTCAAGTTCACCTCTGCACTTGAGCTCCTTAAAGGGCCGTTTGAAGTCTCTTAGTAGGCTTTTAAGGTATAACATGCTGATAGGCCTTTTTCACCAGGGTGTTGATGTGACAGGACCATGATCTCTGCTGCTTCGTCCTGTTGACATTCAGGGGAAAATGTTTTCTTGGCACTTGCTGGATGTGGCTACGCAGTCACACAAATACATCTTACAAGCCAGTGCATTGACTAGACAAATGGCATTTTATTGCAACAAAAAGTCATAGTGTTCCTCTTCATATTCAGCCCAGCACATGTGAAGAAGGATGTTTGGTCCTTTGTGAATCAAATGACTTTCAAATCAGCATTGAAGCTTCTCAGAGGAGTGCAGGAACATCAGATCAGTAAGCTACTGCACATCCGCTGTTAAAAACCAAACTCCCTGAAAGAGAAGGTTTTATTACAGGTGGTAAGAGAGACGTGATTCTGTGATTAAAAGAAAAATTGATGCCTGTATTACTCTGTAGAAGTTTGTAAACAGTAGCTGTATTACTCAGTCTGTTCAAACCTTAGTTGGATTCCTCAAACAATAAATTTCCTTTCCTTTTTTGAGTCCTGCATGTTCTATTATAGCTGGATGAAACCTGTAATGGTTGTTAACTGTGACACAAAGTTAAACACAAGGCATTTTCCCTGTGGCAATTTGCATTGTTAGTGTGTGTGTGAGACAAGTGGCATCTCTTTAAAATAGAGCATTAGTTACTTTGGACAGTCCTCATCACTGACACATTACCATGCAGAATTTCCTGTGTAAAAACAAAAGCGCTGGAACTGTAAGATATCTGCAGTTTTATTTACGTACACCATACATATACCATCACCAGACCAAAAACCACATTTTGTCCAGATAACAATAAATAGATACCTGGGTGTTCATCTGAACAGCAAACTGGACTGGACAGGTAATACTGAGAGAACAGAGCAGACTTTTTCTGCTGAGGAGACTAAGATCTTTTGAAGTGCTGGGAGAGAGCGACTGAAGACCTTTTTTGACTCTGTGGTGGCCTCAGCCATCTTCTATGGTTTGGTCTGCTGGTGCAGCAGCATCTCTACTGCAGTAAGGAAGAGACTGGACAAGCTGATCAGGAAGTTCAGCTCAGTCCTGGAGATTTCCCTGGACACTGTACAGGAGGTGGGAGAAGGAGGATAGGAGCTAAACTATCATCATTACTGCAGAACGTCTCTCGCCCCTGTATGAAACAGCTTCATCTCTGAGCAGCTCCTTCAGTGACACACTGTTACATCCTAAGTGTCTGAAGGAGCAAAACAGAAGGTCTTTTCTCCCTGCTGCTATTAGACTTTACAATCAGAGCTGCTCCCAGTGAACCAGTCATCAAAATACACACTGTTATTACTGTTTAACTGCAATAATAACAATAACAAAGTATATTAAGCAACAGCTGTGCAATAACAATAATTTAAAACAATATCACCCACGTGCAATATGACTGTTAGCGTAACTACTTACTCGTGGTCTCTTTTTCTTCTTTCGTATTTTTACATTGTGTTGTGTATATACTGTATACGGTATTATGTATCCTTTATATATTTGCACATTTCTTTTTCTTTGCTGCTGTAACAGAGAAAATTCCCCACTGTGGGAGGAATAAAGGTATATCTGATCTGATCTTATGTAGCCTGGTAGATAAAATTGTTTAAGCAAAGGGGTTATATCTTTTTTACTTCTTTATTGTTCGGCTCTGTAGGTCTACTACTGTATATGAATGTAAAAAATGTGTGTAATATGTATGCCTTCAACAAAGCAATTTTTACCAAAGCAAGTTCAGCCTTGATGAATATATAAAGCCCAAATTAACATGAACACTGGGTTTTCTTAGTTTTCAACAGAGGAGTGTGTGACCCGTCTTCACAGAACAAGCGCATAAAGAACAGTTCCTGGAGACCTTCTACTGACTGTAGTGTCACGGGAAGACATGCAGGTAGTTGGTTTGAAAGAGGCAGATGTAGAGGACAGGGATTATGGAGATGGATGATCCGCTGTGGCGCCCCCTAATGGGAGCAGCTGAAAGAAGAATAAGAAGATAACAATATAATAAAATAAATTATATTTAACCAAACATACTAAAGGTCATGCTCTAAAGGGTGTGCAAAACTTTGCATTTAGACCAGTTTGGCAGTCACTATGATTTGTTTTATTGTAATGCTTAGTTGATGTAAGGTAGGACAAAAGGGACATAGCGATTTGCATGAACCTTTTACCTGAAGGGCGACAAATATGAAAACTAGAAAAATGTCTCTAAAGGTCTCAGGGATAAAATAAAGCCATAACATTGATGTTTTACCTGTTTGAGATTTCAGCTCTCTTCTAATACACTACTGCTACTTTTGAGCTATTAATCCATAATATAGAGAACATTTTTCTGTTAAAGACACACGCGCACACACACACACACACACACACACACACACACACACACACACACACACACATGTCCAGAGTTAAGACAATAATAGATTCAGGGTTTTCACACCAGCTCTATTCAGCTCGTACTCAACTTGTTACACTGAAATGTCCCTTTGACTGACTAACTTTTGACAGCTACCTTTTTTTTTTTACCTTTGACAGTTATCTTTTCACAGCTACAGTGAGTATTATCTTATACATTTGAAGCCATGGGCATGATGGTATTTCTTTCTTTCTTTTTTTATGGATTTCATAAAATTTTTGTGGAACAAATATATATTTGGAGGTGACGGAGCAGAAATACTCACACAGACATTTCACACATCTATCAATCTGCCCGTCTGCATCTCACTGTGCTAAATAACAACGGAAGAGGACGCAGTTATATAGTTTACATTGTCAGCTGAATTCTAACAGAGATGTCAATATAACAAAATAACATATATTTAACCAAACACTCTAAAGGTCATGTCCCAGGGTGTGCAAGATTTTGAAGTATGTAGTATGTAAAGTACAGTAGGACAAATGGGACATAGTGGTTTGCATAAACCATTTGAAAGATGACAAAACATAGAAAAAGTTCTCCGAAGGTTTAGGGGACAAAGTAAACACATACCATGAATGTTTAATGCTCCAGATTTCAGACCTCAATATTCAAGCTTTTAGCACTAACAAATGAGAATTTTTTTCTGTTAAAGACACAAACATACAGATTCAAGAAAATAAAAGGTTTATTTCATATTTGGCTTGTTCATTTCACACTGTAAAACCTTTTAGTGTACATATACAGTATCTACTAACAGCTGAGGACTACTACTGTAATTAACATTTACAGCATTGTACTGTTATTACCAATTACACTTTCCTACAGTAATCCCATGCAACTGTGTAGTATTAAACTGTGTTTTCTACAACAACAACTCTCTTTTATAATAAAGGGAGATTATTGTTTTTCCATTGTATAGTTTTTTGTCTTTATATAATTAAAAATAACATAATTTTGAACACTGGTCTTAGATTAGCACTCGATCTTTAAAATTATTCAGCCTGAAACAACAAAATAGCAATTACTGAAACATATTCCAGAGCAGGTTATATGAATGTTATGTGATAACTTTTAACAGTGGAAGATAAAATATTATAGATATTAGGCGAAGAGTTTCTTTGGCCAGGCAGTGGTAGCATTTCCTAGCGTTGATGTCTTAATATAAATGCAATTTACACTGAGTGTAAATTCATTGCTGTGCTTTTCTTTCAGTCATGCCCCACCCATCTAAGACTTCCATCCAATCAGTTATAAAAAGTGCAAAAAGGAGGAGGCGGTTTACATTTAGTCATCTAGTTTTAAAAAAAACTTACAATAACTCAGGGTTAAGTTATAACAATACCTCAGGGCAAACTCCATCAGTCAGATACTTCAGAAAGTCTTGGAAAGCCTAAGATATGTAAACACTGATTTTACACCTCCTTCATATTTCAGGTATGTTTTTCAAGTTTTCTGTCTGTACTCCCCTAAAATACTTGGTTTTTCTCAACTATTTAAAAATGGTTATAATGGTAAAAATATGCAAAAATCTTTGTATGTAAAAATTTGAGTAGCTTCACTTCGTGATGACAAGCACTTCAATGTAGCAACCAACAATATAGAATTCATTGTAAACCCTGCTAAACATTTCAGCTTCCAATCCTATATTCGTCACGTCACTATTTATATGAATTGAATATTATTTCTTGGCATAATCTGATCATATTACAGTGAAATTATTGGTCAGTTTTATCTTATAAAACTTATTCACTTCTTTTATTTAAACAAAGAAATCCCAGGTTTTGTCACTTTTTTGTCACTCAAATATTTAACAGCACAAACCATATGGTGAGATTTCTACCTGTAAGTTCTTCTTATGTCCTTATGCCATGATTCTCTGTTATAACAATGAACATCCTTTTGCTGTTATAACCGACAATGAAAGTGTTAACTCCTGAGATGTCTCATGATCTGTCATTCTTTATTAAATTTTTTTGTAGTGACTATTATTTATATTTCCTATCTCTTAGTGAGCTTTCCAACAATACATCAGTGATGGAGCAATGTCTGTTCATGCTCCTGTTTTTCACAGGTGAGAGAGAGTGCATGTGTGTGTGTGTGTGTGTGTGTGTATGTAAAGCAAAAGTCAACCACTCCCAACTTGTAGATAAATTGCCCAGTGTGCATAAAATTGTGCAGAAAGAAGACGACCTCATAAACTGCTGCCTTTTACGTAAAATACAAAGCAGCTTCAGTATTTAAAACCTGCAACACTAGCGATAGACGATAACAGAAATATTCTAGATACATGTTGATGTTAACATTCAACAAAACAAGAAAACGTCTCTAGGTTACGAACGTAACCCTAGTTCCCCGAGGGAACAAGACGCTGCGTCGAAACGCTTTGTCCACGCTCTGAACCACCTGTGAAATCTAGCCAATAGCCAGGAAGCTACAAGATGGCTGTGCGGTGGTAGCGACATTAGCTTCTGCAAAGAGAGAAGGTAAGCGCCGCAGGGATGCAGGGAGTGTGGCACGGTGTCTCGTTCCCTCTGGGAACTAGGGTTACATTCGTAACCTAGAGACGTTCCCCTTCCGGGAAGGGCAGAATGCCTGTAACACGACTTGTCGTCTGGCACCTTAGGTACGCAGCCAGGTTTTGTGTATAGAAACACCCAGGGGCAAACTCCAGGCGGGACCGGGCAACTGCCAAGTCCCAGACAGGCACTCTGGGTCGCGTCTCGGGCCTCAGCCTCCGGGCGCCACAGAGGAAACGTGTCACCAGAGGGTGCCTACCCAGCGACTGCCCCGCAGGCGGGGTGATATATGCTGCCATGGCGGACATGTAAACCTTCAGGGATGAAGGGGTTAACCCTGTGGCAAACTGTTCCTGTAAACACTCCAAAACTGAAACGACTGGGCAGTAAACTGGGTCAAATTCATGGTGCTCACACCGTGACGTGAACTGTCGGCGTACGACCTCCTCATAGGGGGAACTCTGGAGTGGAGAAGGGTCTCTACTACTTCGGTAGAAACTGACCAGCTGCTCAGAACTGTGCCCCCTCAGGGGCCACAGTCACAACTCCGGGGCGGGGGTGAACTAGGGTTCCGCCCACCTGTGAGAGGAGATCCCTCCTGGGAGGAATTTCCCATGGAGGACCCTCGAGTAGGGATACCAGGTCCGCAAACCATGGCTTGCCCGGACATCGAGGTGCTACCAGGAGGAGACAGACTCCTTCCTGGCGAACTCTTTCCAGAACTCCCGAGAGCAGCGTGATTGGGGGAAAGGCGTACAGGCGTAGCCTCGGCCACGACCATCCCATGGCAGCCACTGTCTCGACAGGGCGTCTGCTCTGACATCCCTAAAACAGGGCCTCGGGACAGAAACGTTGGGTCCTTCCATGCATCCAAGGCTCGAAGGACACACTGCAAGACCTTGATGGTACGATACGGACTTTCTCTGGGGCCGAGTGGAATTACACTGGACGCTGCCGCCACGAGACCCAGCAGCCTCTGGAACTGCCTCACAGTGAGTGGCTGGCCTTCTCCCATCCTCCTGACTGCGGTGAGGCTGACTTCAAACCGGGCGGGAGACAACCGTGCCAGCAACCTGGCCGAGTCCCACACCACACCGAGGAAAGAGTACACTCTACCCAGCGTTTTAGTCTGAACCCCAGTACCTTCATGCGGGCGAGAATGACATCTCGATGCCGAACTGCCTGGTGCTCTAAATAAGCCAATATCAACCAATCGTCGATATAATTCAAAATGCGGACGCCCTGAAGCCGCAGCGGGGTCAGTGCTGCGTTCAAAAACTATGTGAAGGTACAGGGTGAGAGTGCTAGATATGAACGGGAGGACCGATATTGGTAAGCTTCACTCCGAAAGCAACCTTAGGAACCTCCCATGTGTGGAAAGGACGGCTACGTGGGAGCATGCGACCACCAGATCCACGACCTCTCTGAGCAAGTATCCTGAACCCGAGCCTCATAAGTGAGCGGTTCAAGGAGTGGAGACCCAGAATGGGATGCAACCCGCCATCCTTCTTCGGAACAATAAAGTACGGGCCGTAGTAGCCTGACTCTCTGACCGAGGAGGTGGGAACCACCTCGATGGCCCATTTCCCCAGGAGAGTACGCACCTCCTGTCCCAGGACCAGAGCCTGCACGGGTCCCACCAGGGTGGGACACATCCTGTTGAACCGGGGAGGAGAAGATGCAAACTGAATCGCGCAGCCCTTCTCCACAGTACACAGGGCCCCCGAGAGACTCCTGGCAGCCCTCCAGACTGACAGAAAGTTCCACAGGGGAACCAACCCCTCGGGGCTGGCCCCTGACCCACACAGAGGGGCTGGAGCGGTGCTCTGCAGCCGACTACACCTGAGAGGCAGCGGATCCCCCCCATCCGCAGCGATCTCACGGGTGGAACACGGGGAGCAAACCACTGGAGGGAAGCCGTGCCCTGAACACGACCCGAGGCAGGGCTGGCAGACAGTCCTCCCGAACCCGAACGGCAGGAGCAGCATCCTGGGGCCGTTGATGCCCCCTGAGAGGCGGCGGATGACCCCCATCCGCAACGAACTTTCGGGTGGAATAAGGAAGTTAACCGCTGGAGAGAGGCAGCGTCCTGAACACCCTGTGGCAGGGCCGACAGACTGGCCTCCCGGTGGTGCTGGGGAGGGATGGGCGCCGTAGTATAAGGTGCACACCACCCTCCAAGATGCAAGCCGTCAGGCTTACGCACCACAGCCCGTTCACTAGAGGCGAGGATGAACCTCAGGTCGTCCAGCCCCTCCTTGGGCTTAGAGTGTCGCCAGGGGCCCCTAGGACCTCCCCAGGGGAATCGGGTGGCAACGCTCTCTTTTCGGGCCTGGATGTACCAGGGCGAGGCTGCCGCCGAGCAGCCTATTTAGATTGGCGAGGAAGTACCACTGAAACGCCACGCGATCTTCTGAACCCGCCACCAATCGCCCTTACCTACAGCATCACCAGGTCAGGCCAGGAGGGGTCACTGTGGCGCTCAGAAGGAAGCTTACACCATCCCCCATAGTAGGCCAGCCTGGTATGCCTGCAACACACTCATCATGTGGAAGCAATGCGCAGCCCGACCTGCCGCGTAGCCCTACCTACCAGAGCCAAGTGACTCTTCGTAGGCAAACCAATAGCCTTCATGGATGAAGCACTCGGGGAGAGATAGCTAGCTAGCGTCTCTATTACCAGCGGCATTGCCCCGTAGCCGCGCTACTCAGTCGAAATAACATTCGCGCACAGCGAGAAACATTGGAAAAGCACGCGCCGCACACGGGCCTCCCAGGACCCAGACACCTTGGTGCGCAGGTCAGGGAAGGCGCTGAGGCTGTGACACAGGGTGCAGAAAACGCTCATCCAGCTCACTGGGTGTGCACTGCTTCTGCTACACGACCAGCCAAGCTAGATCCAGCTCGGACCCGGCCCGCATCATGACCTCGAGGAGCTCTTCGTACAGCACAGGCTTTGAGGAGTCCACAGGCTCGCTAGCATCCATCATCTCATCCTCCTCGGAGAGAGAGACATGTAATGCCACGCCGCCCGCACCAAGAGAAGTAGCAGCCGCCAGGCAGGCTTCCCCGAAATTTCTGAAAATTCTCCCACCTCGGAGGAAGAAATACAAAGCACCGCGTTACATGCACCGGGAAAAGAAACCGCCAAACGAGTGCTCTCCCCGGGGAACGAGAGCTCGGCTAGCAGCCGGGAGCGCATAGCCACACGGTTAAAATGCTAACAACCAAAGGTGCGTACCCTCGAGAGCCGACTAAGCACGCTCCCAAGCTAAGCAAACAACACATCGGCTGAACACGCAGAAGGAATTCTGCCTGCATTTAAGCTCATGACTGCACAGATAACACACACAAAGCGCTTACCTAAACGAGCAGAAGCTAATGTCGCTACCACCGCACAGCCATCTTGTAGCTTCCTGGTTTACGCAACGTTGCCTGTCTATGACGTCACGTCTTGCCTATTGGCTAGATTTCACATGTGGTTCAGAGCGTGGATAACGCAGGGGCGTTCCCAAAGCGTTTCGACGCAGCTCGAGTTCCTGAAGGGGAACTCTGAAAATTTATTTAAATAAAAACTCCTAACATAGTCCAAACAAGGCATAAAATCTTTTCTCCACAGGAATCGTCCCTTCCGTCCTGTCTGTCTCTCGAAAGTATTATCTGGTCAAGCAGGGGAAAACGTGGAGTGAAGCCCAGGCTTACTGCCAAACTGAACACACTGACCTGGCTACCATCCAAAGTGATAATGACCTGGCCCAACTTCAGAATGAAGCACAGACCCAAAAGTTCAATTCCAGTGCTTGGATTGGATTGTACAATGACATCAACAGCTGGCGCTGGTCCTATGGAAACGAGCCACTGAGAAGTTTGACATTTTGGTATCCAGGACAACCTAACAACCTGTATGGAAACCAGGAGTGTGCTGTGTCAGATATGGACGGTTGGAATGATAGAGACTGTACAGAGGAATACCCCTTTGTGTGCTTTGATGGTAAGGAACAGGACATTTATCAGTAGAAGAAAATGTCACTGAAACTTTATAGACTGTGTTCTCAGAGTATTAAACTTTACTGTCAAGCTCAATAGGGACAACAGACAAAATCACCTGTGAACTCTTTGTTTTTTATAAGCTTCAAACAGTGGTTTCAATAGCAAATTTTACTACTGATGTCTTAAATTATCATCCTGTGTGTTTTTATTCTCACAGGCAGTAAAAATGGCACCGACAGGTACATTTACATCTCCAATGAAATGGCATGGCATGATGCTCAAGCTTACTGCAGAAAATATTATACAGATCTAGCCAGTGATAGAGATGAGATAGAAAACTCTATAATACTGGGACTGCAATCTTACAGCACCTGGATTGGTCTGTTCAGAGAGTCCTGGAAGTGGACAGACAAAAAAACATTCTCTACCATCAACTGGATGTCTGGAGACCCTTATATTTACCTAAAAGATGAAAACTGTGGGTATATAAATAACAATGAGGCTGCTAATGGACTGTGCTCGGACATAATGCCTTTCTTCTGTTACTCGGGTCAGTTAAAGTTTAATTCAGAGATAGATTTAGATCTGTTTAAACTGTTTTTAAAATGGAAGTTGGTATGTCTTTATATTCCTACATCCAGTAATCACAAAAAAACAACAAATCATGAGGGTGAAGGTTCATTCCAGTCAGGATGTGAATGATCCTGCAGTAAAGGAGGCCATCCTGGAGCAGGTAAAACTCATTTTCCACAAGACTCCTTTTATAATGTAGATTTGTCTCCTTACTACTGCAGCTAGAAGCTCTGAAACAAAAACATTGTATTGTGTTTAGAATCTGACTGTTGCTCTAAATCGTTTACAGCTTTCATATGAGATTATTGTCTCTAGCTTACACTATAAATATAATGTTCTTTAGATTAAGCAGAAACTGGAGGATCATGGGATGGCAGAGAACACCACAGTGAAATGGAGAGAATGATGGAAAGGTGTTTCACACGAAGAAAGAAAATAATACCACAGTAAAAAGGAAGGCTTAAGATCTTAAGCATGTGTTTTAAGTCTTATAATTCTGTAATGCATTAGCCAGTTTTTGTAAGTGTACAGTAAGTGATGTGTCCACAGTGGAAAACTTCATTGGATATTGTTCACTAAAAAATAGATAATGATAGGAAATGAACTTACATAAATTCTCTTCATGTTCATCAATAACATTATTTTAATTGTGTCTATTTACATCATATATAGTTGATCAGCTGAGATTATTTTGATTTTTGCTTCCTGCTGAGTCTCTTTTCCCTCTGAACTCAAGTTGCAGGATTTCTGCTGTGTTTTTGGTTTACTAACTGATTATGCCTATAAAGCTGCTCTTAAACATTATTTACTGTAAAATGCTCTACAAATGCTGATTTTTTTTTTTTTACAGCTCCTGCTTAAACTGCTTAAAATAATAAATAAATAATGATTTTACCATTTAATAGTTTCATCTTTTTTATTAGGAAATGTAGTATACTTTAGTGTATAAACTCTGTGGGGGGATAAGATGTTGGTCTTCTGATCAAAAAGTCAAGGGTTCGAATCCCAGCAGCACAAAGCTGCCAGAGCTGGGCTTACCCATCAGCAATGGTGGTGAAAAAACCTACCTACCTTAGCTTAGGTTTAGGACACACGATCCTTTAGCATATCCATACTCAACAGGGAACTGGTTCTCATATGGGTAATTGGGTTAATTATTAATATTGGGTTGGTAATTGGGTAATTATAAATAATCGTTTTGTTTAACTGTGTGCTATATAGTAAAATGTGCTATTGTTAAGTCAAGAATTTTATTGTAATTTGTAATTTGCATGAAGTAAACTGTTAAATAATTGGAATTTTAGTGCACTGTTAATAGCAATTGCAGTCTTAAAAGCTATCATAGCAATTTTAGACCTTAAGTCAACATAGCAAAAATGTGTGTATCAAATGCAGTCCATATACATCTTTATAATTTCTTAGATAGTTTCAAAGTGGGATAGATCAGGCAAGTCTGGAGAACAGAAGTGGCCAGAATCATTGATCATTGGTATCTTAGATCTTAGGAGTAGCATGTGTATCTTACAAAGAGAGAGAGAGAGAGAGAGAGAGAGAGAAATAATAGTTAAGAACAGTATACACTGTGCACAAAGTGCAAGCAGAGACTCTAGCAATGTATATAAAAACAGAAGACTTGTTTTCAGAAGAAAATCAAGCTGAGGTTGAAGCTGATGTTGAAGCTGAGGTAGGTACTAAATCTGAAACTGAATAGAGTGTTAGGTGATATTGAATGCTGCAATAGGGAACAACACTCCTCTGGGTGAATAATAGCAGTCAATCAAGAATATCTCCACCTCTTTGACTATTGAAGTACTGCTGATATTGCACTAACCCAATATTAGAACTGTTTTGTGTTTGCAATATATATTACATTCAGGAAAATGTTGGTGTTATTTTTATCTTAAGTTCATTTAATTTGTTCAATTACAGCCCCCGATCCCCTCGCTGACCCCTGTGGGTCCCTGTTAACCAGGATGGTTGAGGATGGGCGCCTCCGTGAATCGCTGCTTAAGCTCCAGAAATGCTGCCACTGAACTATAGCCCTTTACGAAGCGGCGATAAAAATTGGCGAAGCCCAGGAACCTTTGTAATTGGCGGCGGGAGGTGGGGGTCGGCCCGTCCCAGATTGCCTGGACCCTGGCAGGGTCCATCCGGATATTACCGGCTGAAAGCAGGTATCCCAGGAACAAGGTTTGAGAGGTGTGGAACTCACATTTCTCGGGTTTTACCTCTAGCCCGTTCTTGAGAAGTCTCTCCAAGACCTGACGCACCTGCCGGACGTGTTTGTCCATGGAATGGGAGAAGATCAGGATATCATCTAGGTAGACAAACACGAACGTATTGAGCATGTCATGGAGGACCTCGTTGACTAGAGCCTGAAAGACGGCCGGGGCATTGGTTAGGCCGAACGGCATGACGAGGTACTTGTAATGACCGGCTGGGGTATTGAAGGCGGTTTTCCATTCATCCCCCTCCCTGATATGCACCAGGTGGTACGCGTTGCGTAGATCCAGCTTAGTAAAGATTGTGGCACCATGCAGGAGCTCGAACGCCGAGGCCATAAGCGGCAAGGGGTAACGGTTCCGGACAGTGATCGCATTAAGACCCCGGTAGTCAATACATGGGCGTAGGGACTTATCCTTCTTTTCGACAAAGAAGAAACCTGCCCCAGCTGGGGAGGAGGATGGTCGGATGATACCTGCTGCCAGGGACTCCTGGATATACTGGTTCATGGCAGTCCTCTCTGGGGCGGATAACTGATACAGGCGCCCCCTAGGGGGACTGGCTCCGGAAAGCAGTTCGATGGCACAGTCGAAGTGCCGGTGGGGAGGCAGGGAGGTAGCCAAGGCCTAACTGAACACGCGCGCAAGCTGTCGAGAGTACTTGTTGACTTTCTCCATTCCCTCTGCTGAGATAAACAAATCAAATCAAATCAAATTTTATTCATCACATACACATACATACAGGGTACGACATGCAGTGAAATGCTTTATACGACGGTCAGGCATGAGGGAATAGGATGGGGAAAAAGAAAAGAAGGCAGATAAATAAAGTATAAAGTATAAAAAAACTATATAAAATAAAATAGAAGAATATAAAGATATAAAAGATATATAAAGATATATGTGAAACAAAGAGAAAAATGTATATACAAAAAAAATTCTTATGGCAGTAGACAGTGAAACAGTAAACAATGTGTAACAAAGTGTAAACAATAGAAAATTCTTGTGGTGGGTTGTCCATAAAGTGTCCGTGTGCGGTATGGTGTGGTGTAAAGGTCTGCAAGTGTCAGTGTGCAGTATGATGTGGTATAAAACAAAATAAATATAAAGTGCACTGTGCTGTGCAAGTCCAGAGTTTAAAGTGTCATGGTGCGAAAGGTGAGATATGTACAGAGAAGAAGTGTGATGATGGAGAGAGTGGGCCAGTTTTTAGATTCTGGGTGTTTCCTGGTTTAAACACGGAATGGCCTGCGGGAAAAAGCTCCTCCTCATTCTCTCTATGTTCGCTTTCAGGGAGCGGAAGCATTTCCCTGAACGCAACAAAGAAAAGAGTCCATTGTTGGGATGGCTGAGGTCCTTCACAATCCCTGGCTCTGGTCCTGCCCCGCGTGCTGTAGATGTCCTGCAGATCAGGGAGCTTGGTGTGGATGGTACGTTCAGCTGAACGCACCACCCTCTGGAGGGCTCGTCTGTCCTGCATGGTGCTGTTCCCAAACCAGGAAGTGATGCTACCCGTCAGAACGCTCTCAATGGTGCAGGTGTAGAAAGTCTTTAGCACCTGAGAGGGAAGTTTAAAGTCCCTTAAGTGTCTCAGATGGTACAGACGCTGCCGGGCCTTTTTCACCAGGGTGTTGGTGTGACAGGACCAAGACAGATCCTGTGTGATGTGAACACCCAGGTACCGGAAACTGTCCACTCTTTCCACTGGAGTCCCGCTGATGTTTATCGGTTGGTATGACTGCTCCCGCTTTGTGCTGAAATCCACGATCAACTCCTAAGTCCTGCTGACGTTCAGGAGAAGGTTGTTCTCCTGGCACCATCTCTCCAGGTTTTTAACCTCCTGCAGGTAGGACGTCTTATCGTTGTTGGAGATCAGACCCACCACAACAGTGTCATCAGCAAACTTGATGATGGTGGTGGAGTTGGCCACACAGTCATGTGTGTACATTGAGTAAAGCAGGGGGCTCAGAACACAACCCTGGGGAGCACCAGTGCTGAGGGTGAGGGTGGATGAGGTGTGTTTTCCCACCCGTACGGCTTGTGGTCTGTCTGTCAGGAAGTTAGAGATCTATTGACACAGCAGCTGGCTGAGTCCCAGGACCTCCAACTTAGAGGTGAGTGTGGAGGGAATTATGGTGTTTAACGCCAAACTGTAGCACACAAACAACATCTTTTGCATAATTCCCGTTTCTTTGGTCCAGGTGTCTCATCGTGGTGTGGAGGAGATGAGCAATGGCGTCCTCAGTAGTGCGGTTCTGACGGTACGCAAATGGGTCCAGTGTGTCTGGTAGTGATGCAGTGATGAAGTTTTTGACCAGTCTCTCTAAGCACTTCATCACTACTGAGGTCAAGGCTACAGGGCGGTAGTCAGGAACATGTCCTGCGCCGGAACATGTCCCAGTCTGCGTCATCCAAAGTGTTCTGCAGAGCGACCACCGATTGGTCAGTCCAGCGCACGACCTCCCTCTGAACCAGAGATTCCTGTTTCAGCCTTTGTTTGTAAACCGGCATGAGGAAGATGGCGGCATGGTCCGATTTCCCCAAACGATGGACGTGATTGTGCCTTGTAGCTGTTCTTGAATGTTGTGTAGCAGTGGTCCAGTGTTCTTTCACCGCTGGTGGGGCAGGTGATGTGCTGATAAAAGTTCGGTAGTGCACGCTTGAGGTTGGCACTGTTGAAATCTCCGACCACAATGAGCGCAGCGTCCCGATGCTGTGTTTGTTGAAGAGTTATTGTCTCGTGTAAATCCCATACTGCAGTGTCCGTGTCCGCTTGAGGTGGAATATAAACGGCACTGACTATGACCGAACTGAATTCCCGAGGTAGATATAAGGGCCGACATTTGATGGTCAGTAGTTCCAGATTTGGTGTGCAAAGGCGTGAAAGAGGAACGATGCTCGCACTGTCGCACCAGTGGTTGTTCACCATCAGACACACTCCACCTCCTCTTGACTTCCCCGACTCCAGTGTTCTGTCCATGCGGTAAACCGAGAAAAATTCGGCCGGCTGGATGGCGTGGTCTGGTACCGCTGGGTTCAGCCATGTCTCGGTGAAGCAGAGAAGGTTGCAGTCCCGAATGTCTCTCTGGAACTTGACCCTTGCCCTGAGGTCGTCGAGCTTGTTTTCCAGTGACTGGAGGTTGGCTAACAGGATACTAGGTAAGGAAGCGCGGTGTGCGCATGCCCTCAGCCTGTTCCTGGCGCCGATTCGTTTCCCTCGCGGATGCCGGTACGGGTTGCGTCCTTTGTTCTCCCTCAGGATCTCTCTCGGCCAGCATAGGTCCGGGTTTTAAAAACGGCGAAAGGTGAGTGCATTGTACACCAATAGATATGAGTGTCTCTGTCATATCTAATGATGTCCATCTTGTCTAGATGGAACTGTAACTACTTAAATAAAAGTATTAAATAAACAAAAAAAGAGAAAACGTAGCCGGAGCAGTTGTGGCGGCAGCCGACCTCACCGGCGCCATCTTGTTTGTTTCAAAGACTGAATTTCATTAAGTACATTCATCCCTATGGTTTCTGACACACCTTTCATTTCTTTCTCATCTGGACTTGTGTTGTTGAGGACAAATATACATTTTCCAGGCAGTATTTTTCCAAGACATTCTACATCGGCCGAATATTCTGTGCATCCCTACTATATATAATTTCTTAAACAAGAATTAGTCTCAATTACTTGAAAGAATGAAAACAACAAAGAAAAATAAATAAAGAAAAGGTTACATAAACAAATGTATTGCGTGGATTTCTTAGTAATGTCACCCAAACACAATCACTTTTAGTGTATTCAGTATAGAGTCAAACACTTTGGTAAAGAAAACCTTCAAAGAAAACTCTCTTATTTTCCTTCAAATTCTAAATTCACTTAGAATTAAATTTATCCACTTAAATTGACCTTTTAAAACACAATCACATTCGAAACAGTGAGAAACAGTGAGAAAATAAAAGTTTTCAATGAACAGTCACGATTTTACACACAAAACACTTGTGCAGTGTTCCTGTTAAATGCACAACCACAGTTCAATTTAAGTTTTATAACTCAACTTAAGGTTTTAACAGTACCGTCCATCAAACCATGATATCCCAAAAGAACAAATAGAAAATACCAGTCTGTAGAGTGATGAGTGGAAATGCGTTGTCTTCATGTAGCGTATGTTGCAATTAACTCGAGAGATGTAATTTACTTGTCTCTTTCAGTTGCAGTATCACAATGAATCGATCAGATGAATCACATAGGAGTGAATAATAAACGAATCACTCTTGAGATGAATCAGCTGGGATGTCGTTTGGATGGCAGGGTTAACTCAAAATCAAATCCTCTCAAAACAGTGCTTTACATCACGAATATATACTGCAGCCGATATTGAGCACTCACAAGTGTGCTTGCAGCTTGCATGAAGTTACTGCTTCACTCCAGCAATAGCTAAGCTTCTAAGGGACCGATCAAAACGCTGTCTTCAACTGTAAAACACTTACAGTCCACAAGTGCTGTCCTTTATCTGACTAAAGCTCCGATCTAAGTTAGTTCTCTTAAAGAAACTTTATAGAACAGCTTCTCAGACGTGACAGGACACTCCCTTCTGCTAACTTTTTCACCTTTTCTCTCCTGCGCGTTCTCTTCATGCACTCTCACCACACGCGCGAAAACCTGTCTGCTCGTCAAAATGAAAGTCTCTCAAAAATAATAGATGCCGTTACATATACACACACTGTAAGACTATTAAGCGCACCCATATATAAGAATTTGACAAATATTTTTATTTTGAACATAAATAAGCCGCACCTGTCTATAAGCATTAGTTTCTGTCTACACTGAAACTAATGAACTTTACACAGGCTTTAACGAAAGACTGTCTGTTACACGGTGTAACGGGTGAAATATGTTGTGTCTCCTTTAAGAGCAAAACGGTATTTTGGGAATAGCCTGCCGCTGCATTTTTCCGCTATTACTGCATGTGTGCAAGACCGAGGAATATGTCCTTATCATTTTCTGATGATCATTTCCAAGTTTCTTTGACTAACCCATAACACTGTTGCCAAGAAAAATAAAAACCTGTCTGTGCTTATGTGATTTCTGTTGCAAATGGAGTTAGCGAGTGCCACACAAGCTAGTTCTTCTTCTCAATTATGTTCTAGCAAAGGGATGGGCAAACTTTGTGACTCACGGGCCACAATGGGTTCTAAAATTTGAGGCCGGGTCATACATATACAAATATATATATATATATATATATATGTATGTATATATATATATATATATATATATATATATATATATATATATATATATATATATATATATATATAAACATTAGAGATTTGGCAAATTTAGTTTCATGCGTGCCAAAAGATCAATCTCTATCACTAACCCTAAATCCTAACCCTAACCCTAAACCTAACCTAAATCCTAACCTAAATCCTAACCCTCTAACCCTAACCCCAACCCCTAACCCTAACCCCTTCACCCTAAGCCTAAACCCTTACCCCTAAACCCTGACCCTAACCCTAACCCTGACCCTAACCCTAACCCTAAAACCTAACCCTAAAACTTTAACCCTTTACCCTAAACCTCTAACCCTAATCCTCTAACCCTAACCCAACACCCTAACTCTTACCCCTAAACCTAACCCCCTAACCCTAAAGCCCTAATCTCAACTCTCTAACCCTAAAACCTAACCCAAACCCGCTAACCCTAACACTTTGACCCTAACACTCTGACCCTAACCCTACTTACCCCTAAACCAAACCGTGACCCCAACCCTAACCCCAAACCCTAACCCCTAACCCTACTGGGGTATCTGGTAAGTAACCCTACCCTAACCCTAACCCTGGCTTTATAAACCAAAAGCAATTCACTTACCTGTTCACTTACCTGTTGGGACCGGACCACTCACGGCAGAGACTAGGCTTAGGGTTAACCTAACCTTAACCCAACCCTAACACTCTAACCCTAACCCAACACTAACCAAGTGTAGTGACTAGGGGCATGTCATGTTGCTTTTATTCTGAATGATATGACATCTAAACTTGCTGTCATTACAAGAACGGCCTCTAGAGGCAAATCCATTACGCCATTTGCTGTTTTCTTTTTTACTCACGAGACTGTGCCCTGCAAGGAGAGCGCTATATTATATTTATTATATATATATATATATATATATATATATATATATATATATATATATATATATATATATATATATATTATATTAATATATTATATTAATAATTACATAATTATATTTAATTAATTAATTCATACTTATTTAATTTAGCTGATTTTTATAAATCAGTACCATTTTATAATTTACCATTTTTGTAATATAGTTTAATACTATTTTCCTTTAAAAGCAATAAACATAGTATCCATTTTGAAAGCTATTCGTTAATTAATCAGTTATCGGCAAGTACTAGTCCAACCTAATTATCAATATCCATAAAATTCACTATCAGTCGACCTCTACTCACCACACCATGACACAATTCGACACATTGCTTCACACTCCCTAACTCACCACACTATTACACACTGTTCCACAGTAAGGCACTTCAGAACACCTCATTACCCCACAAACAGACCTATTTAAATTGTTACGCTCACCTCAACACCATGGCACAAATTTGCATACCTTGTTTACCGCAGAATGTCAAAATACACCTCAACAGCCATACCAAACCTCTAGATACCTCACCACAACACTTCACATCTCACACCACCCTTCACCCTTATTCAACACCTCTCTACACCACGACAAACCACCAAATCACAGTGAGCTACAAATTCACACATCAGAAGTGCCGAGACTACTGTGAAACTCTTATCTCCTAAAAATAACCTAAAATATATAACTATAAAAAACCGGATGGTCTAAGTAAGAGCAGTTAAATAAAAACTAAAGCACATTCTTAGAATTGCAATATATTAATGTCCGAGTATGTGAATAATGTACATCAGGCACAAATCTCTGGCATGAATGTGTTTGAGACTGGTTTCTAATCCAGTTATCTTCCACCTAGCGTTCCCCGGGTTTAAACTCTGGATTTTATTACTGTCTGAGATAAAGTGGTGAGCCGCATTGCACTTGTCTAACAGAGGGTGGTGCTGTTGCTCTTCCATCATTTTCTCTTAACCCCCCTCTGTGCTTCTTACAGGATTTGAGTTGTCCTGAAGATTAAGTGTTTGGCCCAAAACAAGCAGCACAGACTCTGAGGCATAAACCCATTAATCGCACAATTAGAATAACTCCATTAATACGTGCTTTTTTGTTTTGTTTTGCAAGCATCAGCACTGCCCTTGTGTGGTGTGTAAACAGCACTTTGAATTTGCTCAGAGATTGATGCTGTATAACACTATAGCAGCTGACAAACATTTGTATTTGGTTTGCATGAGTCTCCACATCTTAAGACAAATGCTGTTTGATAGGAGTGTGTTTGAGAAAAGAAGAATTAATTTCCAAAAGACAAATTACAGCATTGTCGGGCAAGACACAGAGATTAGGGAAAAACAGAGTGGACGCTGGGGCAAGTGCCGCTTCAGGCATATTTGTCAATTTTTTAAGTTTATCTAAATGAGAAATTTAATTATTTACTTAATTCAGCTGAATACAGTCAGTTTAAATGTACTCCATCTAATTTATGAGACAAACAGAAAAAAATCAGGCTTAAAATAAACACATTTAACAAGTTAGTGCAAGTTTGATGGACAAGATTTTGTTTTGTTTGAATACGTTTTGAATTGTTTTGTTTTAACATCCAATTCAATTTTAAACCACATTAATTAATTTCCTCTTTTAATAAGCTACACTCTTCCGGAAAGATGTTCCACTAGATTTATTCAGCTACAAGGATGTTAGTAAAGTCAGGTACTGCTGTAGGTGAAGTGAGGAGGCCTGGGGTGCAGTGTGTGTTTACATTCATCTCAAAGGTGTTCAGTAGGGTTTATAATTTTATAGCAGGAGATCTTCACATCGTTTAACCGAAGGGAAACAGATGTTCATGGAGCCGGCTTTGTGCATAAAAATGGGAGAAGTCACTAAGAAATGGGAGAAGTCACTAAGAACACATACACACTTTATCGATAGATAAAGTGTGTATGTGTTCTTAGTGACTTCTCCCATTTGGACATTTCAGGCTGAGTAATTTAGGGTTGTTTTTTTTTTACTTGCAAAGAGAGGACATTTCCTATATACTAAATACCACTGCTTTTTACACGTGTAGATTACATTTAGAAACATAGTGTAGGAGAATGAAAAATGGGCTGCTATCACAGGAGAGTATAAATAATGACTATGCAAAGCAAGTTTACAGATTGTTTTTTTTGTGTGTGTGTGTGTGTGTGTGTGTGTGTGTGTGTGCACGCACTCACACAGGTGTGGCCAAAACGGGTCAGAAATGAAGACTTCAATGACATGCATTATACACAAACAAAATGTTATAGAATCATTCAAAATGACATAAAATGTATAGTACTATTATTAGTTATAGTATGAACTGTAACAGTCATAAAAGTAACAGAAGTGATAGTAGCAGTAATAATGTTAAGGCTAATAAAAGTATCAGATGTGGTGTAGGCAGCAGTAGTAGTCGTAGTAAGAGTAGTTTTAGTAGTAAAAAGTTTGAATTAATAAAAAATGTAATAATCATTGCAGTAGTATTTATACAAATAGTCATAGTAGTAATGTTAGCAGTAACAGTAGTAACTGTAATGATATGTTTACAATAAAATAATAAGGAGCCATATAGTGTCAGTCATAGCAGTAGCAATAATAGTAGTAATATTATTAGCATATTAGTGTTATTTCCCCGTTGTGGAGGCGGAGACAGACGGAACAAGCGGTAAGGACTAATCAGTGCGCTCTGTTTCAGACTGGCGGCGGCAATTAAGAGGAGCGAGACACGAAGCAGACACAGGCGCCGAACGATGAGGAAACTCGGGTGGGAGCTAGAAAGGGAACGCGTGCCGATCCGCGAGTGAGACAGGAGAACGCCGGAGGAAGGCGAAGGCTGCCGGTGGACGTCAAGATGGAAAGGCATCCAGAACTCCGAGTGGTGTGGGTGAACCCCGGCTTGAGTAATGGAAAGGAAAAATAAAAGTAAATAAAGAAAGCTCTGCTTGGTGAACTATTGCCTGTCTCTTTCTTTCAGTGAACATGTTACACCCGTTATTACTCATTTCAAAATATACAACATTTTTTGTTTATTCTAAGCAGCCTGAAAAACACCCATCTGACTTAAGCATTTTTGAATTTGCCCTTCAGAAGAAAGTGTTCGTGTCTCGTCCTCTGTACAGAGAACTGGGTGACAGAGCTGCTGTTGCTGTTCTCAGCTGGAGGCCGGCTGCAGTGGCGTGCAGACTGACTGCTGAGCATGGCGACCAGCTGAGATGACCTTTCCGGATCATTCCACCTGGGCTGGGAAGACATCACGCTTGATAAGTGGTGGTGGGCGAAAGCAGGATCTCATCAGGGGGTTCAGGGATCCATGGAAGCGAAGCTTGCCATCTTTGCAGACCACACAAATGCCTGCGATAATGCCTCCATTGTCTCACTTCTGTGATCATTTGTCAGAACTCAGGAAGGATGCAAGTGACCTTTTCTGTTTGGAAAGGGGACGTCGCATCAGGTTTTTTTTTTCTTTTTTATCAAACACATGTACTCATTATGAGCCTGCCGAATGATGACATACGAAAGATCAGCAACGTGCCAGTGTCTTCTCCAGTGGCCCAAATGTTTTTTCCTTAAAAAAAAAAAAAAAAAAACCACTTAAATGCAGACATGAATGAATAAAATGCTGTAAGGTGAAGCAACATTTTTCGTTTAGTTGTAAGTTATTAAAACAACAAACAAACAAAAATAAAAGTCTGCCTTTTCTGAATGACAACAATCTGGGGCACTTTGCAATCCCTTTTCAGAGCTTAGCTGCTGGATAGGTTTCTGATCTACAGTAATTCTATCGAAACAGAGGCATTATCTCAGGCTGAATCTCGCAATCCTAAAAGATTTACATTTATTTATTAAGCAGAGACTGTTACCTGCTGTGTTACAAAAAGAAAAAGAGCACACAATCCACACGAGTGTCCATAAAACGTGACCAGAAACAAGATAGAAAAATTGAAAGAGGTACAATTAAATGGAAAGGTCAGAGTAGGTCCTGGTTCACCAAACGTTAGTCAAGAATCAGTGAAATGATCTTACAATTTGAAAAGATTTTAACCTGCAGTAATAACAGTACAATAATACAACACAATAGCAATGATACAGTAATAACACTGCCAGGATCACAGGTCATCGATCACCTCAACAGATAAGAGTGAAACAAAGGGAATAAGTCCGACACACACACACACACACACACACACACACACACACACACACACAGAGAGCCAACCATCCGTGCCTGACAGATTTCCACACAGCGTTTGTTTGGAAAGGACAGCGGGGTTCTGCTCGATGTAACTGCCGTAACCTTACTGCAAGAGCAATCTCCTAAAGACTATCAAGAGCCTGAAAAAAGTTAGCAGACCGTAAATTGCAAGTTGTTGAAATGGTGTATGGTGGAAGGCAGAATTGCAGCAGAAACATCCCAGCTGACCCCAAGTGCCCAGGAAACCTCTTCCATCCAGTTTTCAGAGTCCTCTGAAGGACACGATAGAGTCCAACAAAACAAAGCACAAATGATCTATCTATTTATTAATCTATCCATCTATCCAAATATCTATCCATCTATGAGCCTCTCAGGACACGCCTCAGTCGCTGTAGTGTTGTGATGAGTCATAAAGTGAAAATCAATGAACATAGGAAATATTGGGCACAAATTATTGGTCACTTTATAAATAAAAAAAATTATAAAACATCTACTAATAATTATATAATAAATAGTTTTTTTACAGATGCAAATATGTTAAAAACGATGCATCGCGATACAAATGGCAACTTTAATCTTTTGGACACTTTCAAATCGATGCATCACATCGTTAACTTTTATGCCGTTGCACCGATGCGAATCTCATCATCCCTAGTGTATATCAGTGGCAACAATCGTGCATTTGGTACCTGGGCCTTCAGTGGGGACGTACTCGACTTAATCCACCTCTTAATATACCACTATCACGTCACAATTATAGAAACCATCAATACAATACAAAAACGCAATATAACAACACGTGGCATTGCAGAGACATTTAACATATGGAGGTGAAACCATTTTACTAAAACAACAAACCAAGTTAAGACTCCAAACCTCTACACTACAACCGCAACTGTGCACCTACAACATCTGGAGCAATTCAGAATCAATATTTGTTTAATAACATGACAAAAACAAAAAGGTAAATAGAATACAACCTACTCACCAGAGATGCAGACTCATAATGTACAGCGCCCCCCAGAGGCTGTAATCAGTGGTACCGCTCGTATTCACTCAGATGTATTAATGTGTGCAGAGCTACACACGTGTTTTACCAGTCAAACTTGGCTGTAACAGTTTCCCTCTGACCAACCAATCAGAGGACGGAACAGTGCTGACCCTATTCTGGGCCAGCGAGCTGCCCTGTGAGGAGAATATGAAATCTGATTGGTTAAAGAAACAGACCTGTAGGTAATGTTCTCTATGGTTAAAGAGCCAGCACCACTGATTCTGAAGGCCCTGGGCAAATTAGATTGACATGGCAGCACATAGAGGCTGAAATCTGATTGGACAAAAAAATCTACCATCCACATACACGTACTGGAAGCAGTGCAGCCAAGAGAAACGCTACGAAATGAAGAGAATAAACTGTTGGGAATAAATTAATACAATTTCATGGAACAAATATTAGAATTTAGGTTGTAAATGTAGGTCAGTGCTTCCGATAGGATTTTCGGCCAGCAGTAAAGGCTTTCCTGGCCCTGACGGCCCACAACTGGTGTATACAGTGATATAGCTGGTTCTTTATTCTTTTATTGGACTGTTACATGGATAATTTCTGACATGGGTTCATTCAGAATTGAATAATGATAATGTTTATTGTTCAGTTAGTGTTATATGTCTGTATTAAACAAGTAATAGTCTTATGCTACTTTCTAATGGACATTGAGCATGAGCAATATCTCTGTTCTATGTGAGACAATAAAGCGTGTAATGTATTTCCTGTGGTAGGGTTTTTCATTCATCAAAATTGTTTTTTGAATACGTAAATGACAAATAGTTAATAAAGAATTAATCAATTAATAAGCCCCTTGATCCTATACAACAGGTCGCATCCTTCTTCGCTGTGTAATCTCTGACCCTGAAATGATGTTTAGTAAGGAATAAAAGGCTTTAAAATTTATTCGATTTTTTTCGAAATCATTGAAAATGAAATGTTTTGATTTTCCTGATTTGAAAAAAATCTGGAAAAATATATAAACGAAAACACTAAAAATAGAACCAGAAAAACATGTTCACATGTTTGGGGACTGTAATGATGGCAGGGACATTGGTGCTGGTAGAAGTGTAAATAAAAGATGGAGGGGGAACTGACAGAGACTAAGGCATAGTTTTATGACTTATTTACTTTTTCTTTTGTCGAGGGAGCTGCTAAGGGCCTTATGAGAGTGTTCTCATAATGATGTGATGGTGAGCACTCTGGAGACCTGAACTGCAGCGGAATTGTGGATCACTTGGTAATGAGTCGTGGGGGCCAGAGTATCACCATTATCAGCTTCGGAGAGGAAGCAGGCCTGCTCAGAAAACCGCTCTGGCTCTGGAGTTTTGCTCTTTATGACACACACATACATTGTATTCTTTGTTTGTTCTGCAGCATTTATTATGCTGTCCCATATCTCAAAGAGAATAAATCATTTTTAAAGGTGATTTATGCCAAGCAGACGGTGACCAGAGCAGTAGATTAGTTCTTTAAAACCATCCTCTGGGATTTGTGCTGTAAACACTCGCTTTATCCACAGCTCAGAGGTTGAATTTTACTTTTTTGAGGGAAAAGACTTGCTGTTTGACCAAGATAAGAAAACTGATATTGGGAGGCCTGTTTCAAAATGCAAGATCATTTTCAAAACATGAAATTAATAACCACTTGGCTTGACACAAAAAGAAATGGCACAGGTATAAATAAAAAAAAGGTGCTATCACAGCTATTTTTTTTAAAGATGAAGAACCATGAATATAAGGATTCATTGACATAAAATTAATATTATGATTATTATTCAGACTTACACAGTTACACATAGAGAGAAAATATATAGATAGATATTAAATTGTTGACTCTTCTAATATCACTACCAGTCAGCACTGTAGTAAACTGGAACAGATCAAACTAGACGGCGTTTCTACTGATATACTGCCACTCTTATTTCAGTGTCCATCAAAAAGCCAGGGCATGTCACAGTCCTCTCATTTACTGGTCACTGGCACTCTGACCAGTAAGATGTGGAAAGAGAACCATTGGTAATGAAAGTGGAAGCAGTTATTAAATAAAGGGACTCACTAAAGAATAAAAAGAAAATAAAAAGAATATTAGAAGGTCAAGTCTGGCCAAGCAGGATAAGAGAGAGGCAGTTGGAGAACGTCTGTATCTGCAGAGTCCAATGCTGCCTCCTCCACACTTCAGGCAGACATGGAGCAAGGACATTCTTGTTATTTGTGATAATTCCTTTGGCTATCTTCATCCTCCTCTGGGGGAGACTGTGATAAAAAAAAATTAAGAATGAAAGAAAAAAGAAAGAAACAAAGAAAGAAAAGAAAAAGTTCTGTTGTGCTGAAATCTTTATGTAGCAGGGAACTCATTTTCTTTTAATGCCACTGGGGCAGGTGTTGAGGCTACATACAGTGGAATGTGGTGGGATTACTACAATCACATTAGTGGCCAGTCTTCAGGGCTAACTGTGAATGTCTGTGGTAAGACACTGACTCATCCTCCAGACCTGGAGAGGAAATTAAGTGCATTATGGGGGTGAAAAAAAACACTCTAAATTTTATGACTATTGCACATATCTCTCACAGTCAGGCAAATGTCAGTTTAGTACATTTGTTGCTAGAGAACTGTCGAACCAAATTACAGTCAGTGATCATCATCATTTTCAATGACTAATCACTGAGGAATGTAAATCCACCATTGGTCGCAGGATCTAATCACTACACTGCTTAAATATTTGCATTACTTCTTTCTTAACATGCTTCAGATTTGGATTTAGATTTTACAAATTCCCTGCACCACTGTTTTCCACCTCTGATTGACTGTTTACCGGAATTTGGGGAGCTATTCCGATAATGTAGCTCATTAAGCCAATATCTAACTGAATTAGTTAAGCTGTACATTAAACAGAAGCTAATCTCAACGAAATTGCTTTTTTGAAAAGAAAGTACCTACTTAATGAGAATCATGAAGACAGTAGATTTTGAGGAGACGCTTAATGATCCAAACACTTTTGCATCCAGGCTTGTGTTCTTACACTATCCAAACATGTCGCTCTGCAAAAAAAACAACCACCCTTCGATAAAGTAAATGATCTGAGCTGGCAGAATTATAGCGATGGCTTTTATTCCAATCAAAATTGGAATGAATGTGTGTTTTTTATCAAACACAGGCGTGTAAAAATCTTTAAATATTCCTCAGAGCCAGTCCTCAATGCTGCACACAAATATTTAGCTAATCCTCAATATAATTTCCAGACATGTGGCTAATCCTAAACAAATCATCTGAATTGTTGATCTAATCCTCAGCAATGATTCTTGCTGTTTAGCTAATAAATACTGTTTAAAGAAGTGCAGCAAATTTTAAACATTTTAAATCAGTTCAGCTAATCCACAGTGCTGTTTAGCTCATCAACACTAATTCTAAACGTCTATTGGTTTGTCCTCACTGTATAAAAACATGTATCCAGTCCTCTACACTTTATTTTTTAACAAATGTTTCTGTAGGTTTACTTAGTGCTGTTAGATACTTAAACAGTCCTAAACTGTTGCCCATGTTTATTTAATCTTCAACACTTTTAAAATTCCAGTCTTTAATGCTGTTTAAAAACATTTAGCTAGTGATTGACCTTTGCTCAAAGATACAGAAGGGCAACTAAACCATAATATTCATTCCATTATCTTAAACCATGAGCTGTATCTCCCAGTCTTAATCCCTTAGGTCAAAGGTGAAGTGATGTGCTGTCAAATGGTAGCTCTTCTTCTTCTTCTTCTTCCTGTTTAATAACATATTTAGGAGATATTCAGTTGGTTGGAGAGGGATGGAGGGATGGAGGTTCACTGTAGAAATACAGGGAAGTGAATAATATTCAGTGTTTACCCGCACTGCTCCATGCTGAGAGAGAGACGGCAGCTGTTTGTTTTTGGCCTTAACCCGGCACAGCCTGATGAACCATGACAGCTGACGTCAAACGAGGTGCTTGTAATGAGGAGTCTGGCAGCTTGAGTGAAACATGTCACCATATTTCAAATAAAGTTATTCTCCTTGCATTCATCTCTCTCTGGCTTTTTCTTTTTGGATCCTCTCCTTTTCCCTCGCTGTCTTGCTCATCTATCGCTATGGTGTCTTTCTTTCTTTTCAGATTTCTGTCTCTATCCTCATGTCTGTCTGGCAAGCTTTAATCTCTTATTTTTCTCTTTCTATAGCTTTCTCTGGCTTAATATTTTCTTTCTATCCCAGGCATTCTCCTTCTTTACTCCGTCTCTTTCCTTATGTCTCTGTCTATCTTTAATCCCTGTCTTCTTTTTCCCCTCTGATTACTGTCTCTCTCTCTCTCTCTCTCTCTCTCTCTCTCTCTCTCTCTCTCTCTCCCTCTCTCTCAGGCTTTTGTCCTCTGATTGCTTTCACTTTTTCTGTCTATATGTCTGGCTTCTCTCCCCCCCCTCTCTTACTCATTTCCTCTTTCTAGGTCAGATTTTGGCTATACTATAATGCTGCAGGCTGACACAGGGGGAATTTTCTCCCCCTTTTCTCAGCAGTTTTTGTTTGCTTTGTTTACTGTGGCTACTGGGAAATTGATGAATTAATATGCCAGCCAGGATGCTGTATGTCAGGTAGGTAGCCTGCCTGGTGCCATGACGGAAGCAAAAAAAATGATTCAAGCAGGTGTACGACACATGGCTATGTTCAAGCAGAAAATTATAACACTTTATGAAATGGAAATGAGACTCCTGAAAGGCATCACATAATTAGCACTTTTAGCATACTTTTTTTTTTTCCTTTAACAGTCTTCGGTGGAACTCTGAATTTTAATTATGATAATCATATTTTATTTTTTATTAAGGTACAGAGGACCATTATAAAGACACCCAAATCAGGTAGTGTTTGTAAATAGGTATGAAGTTTGTGCTGATGAAATATCAGTGGTGCAGCAAATGGAGAAGACACACTAACTACACTACACCCCAATCACTGTTCAAGGGTTTTTGGTGATTTTTCCAGGATATGGCGATACACACTTTAGTAGGAACACCGGTACACCTGCTAATGTTTCGGAATTATTCAGTTCATGTGGAAGGGACTGTGGCTGAAACTGGAAAAAGACCAAGCTGTTCCTTTCGATACTTGAGCTGTCCAGTTCTGGTTCCTATTGTAGCCTCAGGTTAGTGTTCTTGCTTATTTCTCTTCTGGAACATTTTCTGCACTTTAACAGTTGTAAAGAGTGTCTAAGGTTTTGTAGCCTTTTAGTTAACCAGCTCAAAGCAGCTCTGCTGGACACAAAAGCTTTGTGTATTTGTGTATAAGTGAATAGTGAAATTAACATACTAAATTAGTTTGGAAAAAAAAAAACCCCACAAAAAATACAGATTTACTAGCGTGTATATAAAATAATTGTACATTTATGTGAGCAAAATAGCAAATTTTCTGATATGTAAATAAACAAAGTGACTATAATATATATATATTAGCAGGTAACTGATCTCAGGTGTCAACTCACTATTTAGCTTTAAATTGGAATTTATATGGAAGTAAATTAATAAGGAATAAAACATGAATTGAGGTGCTATTGTAAGAAATCATCATTTAAAAAAAGTTAGACGACATTTGCTAATAAATAAGTGTGTGATATTTCAAGGGTCTGGACCTATGAGCACCAAGCAGGTGTGTAGTCTTTACTTTATTGAGAGCTATTATTTCCTGTACACTCAGCATGACATCCTTCACTGTACACTGTAGGATTGGTTACAAACAAATACTGACTCAGAACAAAAATGTAGACATTTATACACACACGTAGCAACGTCAGTCCCAGGCAAAGGTTAAATAAAAGCACATATCTGTGTTAGGCATTGAGGCAGGTTCGGTGCTGGGTATTTATCATTTATCCTCTGCTACCCGAATCTATTACTTCATGTGTGGCTGCTATTGTGTGAATCGCATCCCCGAACACCCCCGCCTTTACAATTCTCCATACAAAGGCCATAAATCAGGGCATTTAAGAGGAGCTGTCAGGCCTGGGGGGTGTACTGTGTAGGGAAGCCGATAGTGCACTGATGGAATCACACCTCATTGGCAAGAAACACAGATGTAACAATGAAGCGAAACTCCAAATGAAAGATTGCTGTCTCTTACCGAGTTTGAATACAATTTGTTAAATAACAAAATTATGTAAAAAAAAAAAAAGATCAGAATATTCTCTTTAATTAACTTTCGATGACAGGAAGCCTGTGGAAGTTGCTCTGACAAATCAGATTTAAGAATTTCAAAGCACTGTAATTTGTTTAACTGTTAAGTCAGCCTGTCTTGTAGAAACTCACAAAACCAACAATGTTCCATCCCTATGTGAAACCCCAAAAGAAATAAAATCTCTAAATTCTACCTAATATCTTCCTTGCCAATTAAATTAGCCTGGATTCTTCATTACAACCAGGTTCAATCACATCGCTGTACCTGTATAGCCACTAATTGATTAGCAGAGTGCAGCTCGCTCAGCTCTCTGATAGTCCAGAAGGTTCTTTAGATTGTCTTGAGACTTGGATCAGAGTAATTTGGTAAAAAAAAAAGAAAAAAGAAAAAAAAACCTGTTTTCGCATTAAATTAGCCCAATGAATCTCATTTAGAACAAGTGGAGCTGCATTGTGTGGCTCCCTAGGGTACTGTGTGTGTGTGTGTGTGTGTGTTTACTCTCAAACACAACCCCCAACACACACAAAAACAGGAAGACGATGCAGCAAGATGGTCTCTTTGTCAGCACACTGTCTCACCCTGCTGCTTGTGCAAAAATATATGTCAATTAGACTCTAGCGCAGATGGTAGCCTGATGTTGTGTCCTGAATTTAGCTCCACTGTGCTATCGATCACTTCATACATGCAGCCTGGAACAGCAACCAGAGTCCTCATTTGGGACGATGACAAAATGAGAGAATGCAATTAGTAGTTGGATCAACTAAAGCTACCAGGTACATCTACAATTCTAGATCCATGCTCAGTATGTATTCACCCCTTCACCTTCTCTCTCTCTCTCTCTCTCTCTCTCTCTCTCTCTCTCTCTTTCGCATTTATTTTGATATATATGTAAAATTGGATACCGGAAATGACTAAAGCTTGTGACCTTGTAGCTCTGTCACTGGGCAAGACTGCTAGCTAATTTATAGTCTTTCTAAAGGAAACTCTTTCCAAATTTAGCTCTTAATTAACGCTGCAGAAACATAAGAGGAACTGTGTAGTTTACTAAAATAAGAGTGCTATGAGTTGTTGCATATTGTCATAGATATGTGAACAAATCCAATTTCTCTACCAATTAGGACACTTCCTCTAAGAGAGAGAGAGAGAGAGAGAGAAAAGAAATTAGTTCTGTTGACCAAACCCCAATTATTAGGCGAAACCAAGGCGCCTGTTAGATTGTAAAGAAACTTCCAGAAGGCATTAGATGAATTATTATTAAAAAGAGCTTCGCTTTTCAACTTCTAAAAGTGTAACCCTATCACTTCTTTCTATTGGTTTAGACAGCAAGATAAAGGAGACAGGCCACTTTTGTTTGTCACATCTCCAATTTCAAAGTGCTGAGACTCTCCTCATTATTCAGAGCACAAAGGAAGGGACAGGATGAGAGGATGGACAGAGACGGAGGGGAAGAGAGTGGGCTCTACACCTATCCATGAAATGGACAATAATGAAAGCGGCTTTTTCTTGAAGCAATACTGTTTGAGATGACATGAAGCTGGTCAGGATTGCCTCAATCAGCTTCGTGGGAGTATTTCTTCTGCTTCGCACCTCATCGATATATTAACAAAAGAAGGAAGATTGGAGCAGATTCTAAGAATACGGTGCACTTTAGAACTTAAAAGAAAAAGATTACATGCATTTAGCCATTCGAACATGGCTTTTATTACAACGTTGCTTTGCTGACATGCAACATTCTGTGCACTTAGCAAAAACAAAATGTGCTTAACTAGCATCCATGCTAATTAATAACATTTTAACACATTTTAATGAATTTATAAGTGACTTTCTCATGCTGTCTATAAGATATGGACTGTTGGGGGGGGGGTCACTGTTTTAAGTGTTTTAATAACTACACAGTCTCCTAGCAGAAATATTAGAACAAGACTATCAAAATGATAAATATAAGAGAATCAGCTCAGAATTCCAGGTTTCATTTTCTGATTATTACATCAAGATGTAAGAATTTCATACCGGATCGGTCGAGGCCCGGGTTAACAACAACCGCCACAGGTATGAAATTCTTATTTGTGATCCGCATATATTGTGTGTTCAGGAGACCAAGTGGAAAGGGAGTAAGAGCAGGAACATTGGAGGTGTTTAAACTGTTCTATCATGGTGTGGATGGGAAGAGAAATGGTGTAGGGGTGATTTTGAAGGAAGAGTACAGTAAGAGTGTAGTGGAGATGAATAGAGTTTCTGATAGGGTGATGTACGTGAAGCTGGAACTTGAAGGGTTGATGATAAACGTCATCAGTGCCTATGCTCTACAAGTTGGCTGTGAGATGGAGGAGAAGGAAAGATTCTGGAGTGAATTAAATGAAGTGGTAGATGGTGTACCTAGGAAAGAACGATTGGTGATTGAGACAGACTTTAATGCGCATGTAGGTGAAGGGAACAGAGGTGATGAGGAGGTGATGGGTAGGTATGGTTTTAAGGAGAGGAATGTGGAAGGGCAGATGGTGGTGGATTTTGCTAAAAGGATGGAAATGGCAGTGATGAATACGTATTTTAAGAAGAAGGATGATCATAAGGTGACCTATGAGAGTGGAGGAAGGTGCACACAGGTGGACTATGTTCTATGCAGGAGATGCAACCTGAAGGAGATTGGAGACTGTAAGATGTTGGCAGGGGACAGTGTAGCTAGACAGCATCATATGGTGGTCTGTAGGATGGTTCTGAAGGTGAAGAAGAAGAGGAGGAGAGTGAGGACTAAAATAAAAATAAGATGTTGGAAGCTTAAGGAGGAAGGGTGTAGTGTGAGGTTCAGGGAAGAGGTCAGACAGGGGCTCGGTGGTGGTGAAGAGGTGCTGGATGATTGTGGAACTACTGCAGAGTGATGAGGAAGACAGCTAGAAAAGTACTTGGTGTGACATCTGAAAATAGAAAGGAAAACAAAGAGACATGGTGGTGGAATGAGGAAGTGCAGGGAAGCATAAGGAGAAAAAGGTTGGAGAAACAGAAGTGGGATCGACAGAGTGATGAGAAAAGTAGGCAGGAGTACAAGGAGATGCGGCGGCAGGTAAAGAGGGATGTGGCGAAAGCCAAGGAAAAGGCATATGAGGAGCTGTAGGAGGTTGGACACTAAGGAAGGAGAAAAGGATTTGTAGCAATTTTCCAGGCAGAGGGGCCGAGCTGGGAAGGATCTGCTGCAAGTTAGAGCAATAAAGGATGGAAATGGAAATGTGTTGACTAGTGAGGAGAGTGTGTTGAGAAGGTGGAGGGAGTATTTTGAATGGAGAAGGAGTGTGCTGGTACCGATCTTTAAGTATAAGGGAGATGTGCAGACCTGCAGTAACTACAGGGGAAGTACATTGATCAGTCACACCATGAAGTTATGGGAAAGAGTAGTGGAAGCCAGGGAAGAGGTGACCATCTGTGAGCAGCAGTATGGATTCATGCCGAGGAAGAGCACCACAGATGCCTTATTTGCTTTGAGGATGTTGATGAAAAAGTATAGAGAAGGACAGAAGGAGCTGCATTGTGTGTTTGCGGATATAGAGAAAGCGTTTGACAGAGTGCCAAGAGAGGAGTTGTGGTATTGTATGAGGAAGTCAGGTGTGTCAGAGAAGTATGTGAGGGTGGTGCAGGACATGTATGAGGACAGTGTGACAGCAGTGAAGTGTGCAGTAGGAACGACAGACTGGTTAAGGGTGAAGGTTGGACTGCATCAAGGATCGGCAATGAGTCCTTTCCTGTTTGCAGTGGTGATGGACAGGTTGACGGACGAGGTCAGACAGGAGTCTCCCTGGACTATGATGTTTGCGGATGATATTGTGATTTGTGGTGAGAGTAGTGAGCAGGTTGAGAAGAGCCTTGAGAGGTGGAGATGTGCGCTGGAGAGAAGGGGAATGAAAGTCAGTAGGAGTAAGACAGAGTACATGTGTGTGAATGAGAGGGAGGGCAGTGGAGTGGTGCAGTTACAGGGAGAAGAGGTGGAGAGGGTGGAGGAGTTCAGGTACCTGGGGTCAACAGTGCAAAGTAATTGAGAGTGTGTTAGAGAAATAAAGAAAAGAGTGCAGGCAGGGTGGAGTGGGTGGAGAAGAGTGATAGCAGGAGTGATTTGTGATAGAAGAGTACCTGTGAGAGTGAAAAGGAAAGTTTATAGGACTGTGGTGAGACCTGCCATGTTGTATGGATTAGAGACAGTGGCATTGAGTAAAAGACAGGAGGTGGAGCTGGAGGTAGCAGAGCTGAAGATGTTGAGGTTTTTGTTGGGAGTGATGACGATGGACAGGATTAGAAATTTGTTTATTAGAGGGACAGCGCATGTAGGACGTTTTGGAGACAAGGTGAGGGAGGCGAGATTGAGATGGTTTGGACATGTGCAGAGGAGGGACATGAGTTATATTGGTAGAAGAATGCTCAGAATGGAGCCACCAGGAAGGAGGAAAAGAGGAAGGCCAAGAATGAGGTTTATGGATGTGGTGAGGGAAGACATGCAGGTAGTTGGTGTGAAAGAGGCAGATGTAGAGGACAGGGGGGTATGGAGACGGATGATCTGCTGTGGCGACCCCTAATGGAAGCAGCGAAAGAAGAAGAAAATTTGTGCAAGTGATAAAAATATTAGAATATGTGACTGGAGGTGTTTCCTGTTCTTCAGGTGTATCTCTGAACATCTGCTGTTAGTTTACGGTGTGGGTTTTGTCTGTGGAATTTGCATTTAGTGTCAAAAAGGAAAAACAAACACCTGAGAGCTGTCTATGGAGAAAAGCAAACTATTATGAAGCTGATAAAAGACACAAGGGCACGAGCAGGAGACATGGGCATTATAACACAAGAATTCACTGAAAATGAAATAAATCACTGGTGTAGTAAGAGGCAGCTGAAGACAAACATTCATCACAAAACCAACAGAATCGACTTTTCATTACTTTCTTTTATATCATTTAACCTAAAATGTAAGTTATTATTGTACACTTTACCTATGTTTATACACTCCTAAGATTCTATTCCTTATCAGAAAGGCCATTTCAACATCGCATATTGTCCCAGACTAAAGGGGTGAAAGTGTGAGAAAGAGAGAGAGAGAGAGAGAGAGAGAGAGAGAGAGAGAGAGAGAGAAAGAGAGCATCATTAGTACCTTTGCTTCTGACTGGACCTGGCATAAGATGCAATTAGGTAATTGCAAACACTTATTAGGAATAAATTAGCACTTGATTTGCACGGCTGGAATGTTAAGTAATGTAGGGGCAGGACCAGGTGGAACAGTATGGAGGAAACAATGCACTTTTATTGATACTGATTATGAAAACAGGTGAGCAGGTGATAAATGCAGGGATGAACAGTTCGGTCTCATTACAGGATAAAATATTTTCCTCTTCTGGCCTCTAAAAAATTTGCTAAATTGTGCACAAAGAAACCATTAAGAAGAGATTCAGCCATGTGATACCAGCATTAAAAAGAGAAGCTCTTCAGATATCAGGAATATTAGAAAAAACAAATAGATCAACCATAAGACAAAAAAACTAAACAAAAAAAAGATCAAAACAAATCAAACGAAAATGTTATGAATGACGTGAATTGCTTTTGTGCCAAACTTAAAGTAATGTCCTCTTCATGATGTGTGTGTCACGATCATCTATTTCTCTCACACACTCACACACACACACACACACACACACACACACACACACACACACACACACACACACACACACACACACACACAGTGGAAAATGAACTTAAACAATTGCACCTGTTTTGCATGAAGACGAGAGGAAAGTGTTATTTTGGTC
Organism: Silurus meridionalis; assembly: GCF_014805685.1. Classification (NCBI taxonomy): domain Eukaryota; kingdom Metazoa; phylum Chordata; class Actinopteri; order Siluriformes; family Siluridae; genus Silurus; species Silurus meridionalis. The sequence continues at coordinate 20,077,912 of NC_060901.1, forward strand.
TTGCATCAGTGGAAACTCACCACAATTTTCTCACCATCTGCAGTACAAGTGTAAGCCGGTGCAGAAAAGAGAGCAATTATGGAATCACATTGCTTTGAAGCTGAGAAGGCGGGAATCAGATCAATAATGCCAGCAGGGCTTTTCACATCAACCTTACTTATCTATGAAGAATAAATCAAGTTGAATATTATTTTGTCTACTTATTTTAAAATGATATGGACCATTACAGTGTATTTGAATGGCATTGGGCAGTTATTTAATTACGGTTCTTAGGGTTTATTTTTTATTTGTATTTTACCATCAGTCTTCATAATAGTCTCAGAAATCAGCTGCAAAACAGCCACAAAGAATCAACTGTTTGCAGGGTTTTAAAGCTCAGCTCAGGTAATAACCCAATTTTTTGTTTACTGATAACTAATTTGACAAAACATTGTTCTTGTGGTTCTAAAGGTAAAACGTGAATCATGAACTGCAGATGTCTTTTGTGCAGCAAACAAAAAATCAATTAAGAAAGTGGCATTAATTAAATGGCACTAAATCACATTTATTCATTTATAATCAATAAAATTGTGAAATTCTGGAATTCTCTTGCTCTTTTGCCTTCGGGGTGAGGAAGACCTTTTTACTGTAAATATTATAAACCTCACAAATAGAAAAAAAATTCATAAGAATGTCCAGGAGGTCCAGCTGTACACTAAACCATAAGGTACATCCAAAGTAACCTGGATAGATGCGTGTTTAAAAACTAAAACCCTCTCCATCTACACCACAACATTTTCCAAAATGCTGACACTGAAACATCACTGCATTAGAACATGAAAAAAAAATATAAAAATATATATTAAAGATTATTACCCGAGTGTTACATTCGTCACTTAATCAGAAGCCGCGGTAAACAGGACTGTTCTTCAACTGCTGGTCTTAATCTAGAACACATGCATTTTTACCACAATTTCCTGAGATTACTGTAGAGTTGAGTATCTTATAGTGGAGTTGTTGAGCTCCACTGTGGCCCTTTCTCTAAAGCTCAAAAAGCTTCATGTGGAAGTGTGGGTGAGGAAGACCGAAGCCATAAGACTTGCTATGTTTAGTCTGGAGTTGTTTTCTTGCCCATTAGGAACATGTTTTGGCTGTTTGAAGGGTGGATGAGGGGGAAAAGGAGAAGGGGGAGTAAATCGTACCATTTTCTTCCCAGGCGATCAAAACACTATCTCTGTGAAAAATGCCAAGAGCCCTCGTAACATGATTGCCCCGTTTTTTTCTGGAGGAAAAGGCCAGGAAATCGTCAAAAAAGCCACAGACTGCAAAAGCTCCAGCCAACATCCATCATGAGGCCACCGATAAAAAGATCTTTCCGATTAGAGCCAGAAAAACACACACAGTCCACAGTGCCCTTTTAGTGTGAAATCTAATATAAAACGTGTTCACACGACCTGGGTTTTATATATTTATTTAATTATTTTTATTTTATATATATACACACACACACACACATGGTGGTATCAAAGTTTGGAGCCTAATGGTGTAACTGGTGCTGTTCTGACCCACAGCAAGTCAGAACAAGGATCACAGGTGAAATTTTGCATGAAACTGGGCAAATCTTCATTTGAGATGTTTAAGATGAGATTTAGTGATGCTGCAACGAGTCGCACACACGCTTCAAGAGCGGAAGAACATAAATGGAAGACGATGGGAGATCAGAAAAACATTCGATCTCTATATGCACACAAAAATTACCCCAATTTTCTGTTTTCTAGCATACGAAATAGCAAAGACATCAAATATTTGTTTTAGAAAGACATCATCCTGTAGTGTATTTTACACTCTTTGTCTTTGTCCCCTTTGCACCTGCCCCTAATGAAGAGTTGAACATAGACATTGCGTCTTGTTTTCTTCCACATTTCAGCGATTCACAGAAGGCTGTTTAAACCAATCAAGGCTCTGAGTGTGCGCTTCACATTTCACCCTCTCCGCTGGTTCCTCAGTGAGAGAGCTGAAACTAATTCATACGCTTACACAGAGTGTTAGCAGCTGTGGATTTTAAACATAGCAACGAGCATGGACCACGCTTTTCCCTCGCTGCTGTATGAAGCATTTTCCACAGCAATTATGCTCCGTTTGGACCAAGAAGGAAGATGAAGTGTCTCATTTAAAAAAATAAATAAAAAATTGCTAAAATCAGAGAGTTTCAGGGCGGCGCTGAATAGCGGCCGATTGGCGAGACATGCACGGAGGCTGATTGCAACTTCCTCTGGCTAGATGAATTTGCCGTGATTTAGGTGGGATTCTGCACACCCTGCATTTAGCCTTAACCCTTCTATCAGTATCGAGAAATAGACGTGTAATTGACCTAGATTAGTGTTTTTTTTTTTTTTTTAGAAACACAATACGTGTGTTAAGGAAATATGAAATAGTATTTTATATATTATCTAAACTAAAATTGTACTGAATCGTGAAGTTTGTGTACTAAAATGTGTACAGATACACATCAGAAAGGGGCTGAGAAACTCTTACAAAATTGCAGTGTCAATTACAGGATCAAGCATTAAAAAGGAATCTGTCTACATTTGGCTACCTGAATATTTTTGACTGTTTCTGATTTATATTAATTTTTCCTGTCTAATTATTGTAATCGCTGTTCCCTTATGCATGCCCTCATTCATTATTTGATAGATAAATTGACCACAATCTCAAAATGATAATGACACAATTTCCTGTCCCTAATTCACCACTGCTCATTTAATGCAACAATCAGAAGCCATGGGAATTAATATTAATGATTTGGAAAAATCTGCACCATGTCAAGGACACAGAAGCGCAAGAAGCAGCTCAGAATACTGGGTCACTGTTTATTAGACTGGAAACTTCAGTAGGTGGCAATACAGCACTTCATGTACATGATTCAATTCAGACTTTAGCTTTTCCTCTGCATTTCTCCCTCATCTCCACTTATATTCTCTTTGTCTTCTCTTCTTTTATCATCTTTTCTCTCCAATCTCCTCCCTTTCCTGATCTTCTCCATGTTTCCCTATTTAACCTGACTTTTTTTTCTCCATTCGTCACCTCTTAACTCCTTTTCTTTCTTTTACTCTTCACTCCATTCTCCTCCTCTCAACCCCTTTCCTCTCCTTTCACTTTCTTTATTTTTCATAGTCTCTTCTTAACTCTCTTTCTCTCCCATCCATTCCCTCCTCTACTCCTCTGAACACTGACACCACTCATGGCTGGCTGAAGTCTCCTGGGATGTTTTTTATGCTTTATGACTGGTGTTAAGAGTAGAAGAAGCAGTGGCCCGAGATTCTGGCAGCTTTTCCACTGATGGTGTAATTTAGTGGAAAACCGAATGACTGCTCTTCGACGAGTCCTAGCTAGACAGGATCTTTCCACATGGTTTGAGATGCACAGCACTTCATTCTCCAGTTTACTGATATTTCCTACACAATTGTGCAGATGCTCATGTGCAGGATTTAGACAAAATATATACCATTTCTCTGAAACCTTTCTAATGCCAAGGCAATAATCTGACAATTGCATCAACAAGATAATGTTTTCATGATGATACATAATAAGATGGTTTTAGAGGCTTTGTATCGACAGAACTTCATGAGATTCGATGCATCAGCAAACATTTTTCAGCTGACTAAGCCCGGCAGCATCCAAAGAAAGTGGTGAAAGGAAATTTATTTGTTGGCTTGGTGGATATAGCAATACAGAAAAATGTTTTTAAAGTATTTTAATTCCAACACATCCTAAATTACCTAAATTATAAAAAAATGTAAAAAAAGTAATAAAAAAAAAAAATATATATATATGTGTGCGTGTATATATATATATATACACGCACACACACACACACACACACACACACACACACACACACACTCAGCAGCATCTGAACCTAAGTCATGTTATAATGAGAGCAATGCAGATTATATTTAATGAAGTGCAAAATCATTTAAATGAAACAAACAAAAAAAATAATAGAATTACAGCAACAACCCAAAGAGACAATGTGAGACTGTGCTGTAAAGGGTGAAGCTTTATACAAGTGCTGATCAGCAGTAAATTACAATCAAGTGTGTGACATGTGATCAAGACATGGAAGTACAGAGGCTGCTGGGAAATGTCCACCTGTACATTTTAAACACAGATACGTAGCCAACGATACAATACATTAAATATCCATATGATTTATATTATTAAATTATTCAGACAGTAATTAAATCATCCATTTATTTAAGAGCCTTCTGACTTCTAAAGCATGTTTCTTTCACACACGCCTCTCTACTGCAAAGAAGAAAAAAAAAAAATAAAACTAGATGTTTTTTTTCCTGTTGTGTCTGCAGGAAGTTACAGCTCTACCTCTGCCAGGTTAATCTCTATTCTACGTGACTCTCAGGACACGCCTCCGTCTCCTTAGTGTTGCGATACGTCGTGTTCACGTAGCAGCGGCGGTGCTGAGAGAACGCGCTCGAGATACATAGAAAATATTGGTCACAAATTATTGGTCACCTTTTATAATAATATAATCATCAGTATTGCTCATCTACGAATAATTTAGATAAATAAATCATTTTTGTACCGATGCAAATACGTAAAAAACGATGCATCGCAATACAAAAGGCAACTGTGCACTAGTTTTAATTCAATAAATAAATAGCATCTCCAGTTGCTCTAATTGAATCGCATACGAAGGGACAGCATCTGTTAAAACAAACCCATTTCTTTACGTTTTGATAGCTGTGAAAGATACTGGCAGTAATAACAATGAAAGCTTGCTGCTATATATCTTTTGACAGACCGTTGAGACTCAGTGTGTATTGTCTTTACTCTTCAGTTTAGAAGTGTACAAATGAAAAAAGAAGAAGAAAATAAAAGCCCATTAAATGGCCAGAAGGACTTAATTTGAATTCTGCCATCGCACGCTCCGAGGTGACATCTTACAGAAAGTGTGAGGCAAATAAAATCCTTCCCATTTCTTTAATAATACATTTCTGTGTTTGTGTACCAGCTATGGTCTTTGTAGTTGCCTTGAATAATCCAAAAAATATTTTCATAGCATTTCCAGATGTTGTGTTCACATCATTTCTTATGGGTTACTCAGTAATAGTTTGTGTTTTAAACATGTTGATTTTCTTTAAACAAGGAAAAGGTTGGGGTTAAGCACATGACAATTCCATTTTGTAAACAGTGTCAGATAATATCTGTATCAGGTGATGCAGAAATGTATGTGCACCATGATGAATATGGAGCTTTTTCCCTGAGACAGAAACTGGAAAAATTCAGTTGCTTAATGGCTAAATATTTAAACCTAATTGTTTTTTTGACTGAATATTTTGATAGCTTGTCAGTTTAAAATAATTTTTACTGAATATTTAAATTCCTCCAATTAATACATTTTTATGAATAATAGATAACATATGCAAATCAGATTATATCCAAGTGTAATCACAAAATTGTATATACTCTGTACTCATATTTTCCCTGCACAAGACAACTGATGGTCTAAAGAACTTTAAGAATGTAAGAAATGTCACAAATGAATTCTTGATAAAGACGTACCTGTGAGCTGAAACCCATTCCAGGTGAAAACCTTGTGAATCTGATGGGAGATCGTTCTGATGGGAGATCGAGAATGTTAAAGTTAGAGCTGCTTTGGACAATCTAAAAGATATTCTGGGGTAAACTAGGGTAAATATTTGAAAATATCATTTTGCTATTTATAAAAATGTTTTCCTAAGTTACATTTTTGTCATTTTATAGTTCTTGGCCTCACTACTGTTACTTAAATGTCATTTTAAATGTCCTAAAACATACACCCAGTAATTTCAAGCATAAATGTGTATTTTTCTAGTTGACTTTTAATCCGACAGTGTAATGTTGATACCAGAGATGGCAAAAGTGCACACATCCGTCACTCAAGTACCTCACATCATATTAATAGAAAAGAGTTTATAATGTTCTCTAATGAATGTATTCAGGCTGAAGATCCACCATATAGAACACAAGCAGAGAAAAGATGATGATGATCAGGTGATCAGGATTGTCTCTGTTCTCAGTCATATTCTGATCACTGACTCCCTCTGTCTCATCCACATGAACCCCAGACTTCTTACTGCCTCCTGCCTGCTCATTGTGAGCTTCAGAAACTAGTCTACATCTGAAAAAAATGTAATATTGATCATGTCATGAAACACTCCGCCTGTCCCAAAAAAAAGTCACACCCTAATATTTTGTTGGACGGCCTTAAGCTTTAATTACAGCACGCATTTACTGTGGCATCGTTTCGATAAGCTTCTGCGATGTCGCAACATTTATTCTCGTCCAGAGCAGCAATTTTTCACCAATTTTTCATCGATGATGGGAATTTCAGACCGATGCGCAAAGTCTTCTACAGCACATGCCAAAGATTCTCAATGGGGTTAAGGTCTGGACTCTGGTGTTCAATCCATGTGTGAAAATGATTTTATACTCCCTGAACCACTATTTCACAATTTGAACCTGATGAATCCTGGCATCAGATCACATGACCATCTTCCATTGCGCCAGAGTCCAATCTTTATGCTCATTTTCTTTCCTGATTAGTCTCACTGATAAGTGATTTTCTTAAGGCTACACAGTTGTTTAGTAACAATCCATTAAGTTCCCTTTGCGTTGTGTGTGTGTTAATGCTTCTACTTTCACTATTAAACATAGACCTGTTTTATACTTTAGTTTTTTTACGATTTGATTTCACCAAACATTTGCATTTTGCAGTTTAGATTAAAACTAAAGAAACAAACATGGTTTGAAAATGTAAGAAGTAGAAAGTACAGATATTTGTGTACAGAATGTAATGTAAGTCAAAAGTTTTCCAAAAATAAATAATGAAGTAAAATACTGATACCTGAAAAAACTTAATACAGTAACAAAGTATTTAAACTTCATTTCTTTCTATCTCTGGTTGCTAGTCAGCATCCCGTGAGGAGGATATTGGACATCGATCTGATGTGTTTGCTGTGTTTCTCTGGAGTAAATAAACCATGTTCGAGTGACGTTTACAGAATCTCTCATTAAAACCCTTGATCTGATTAATGAAGACGCATGGTAGCAGAAAAGGTGTTGTGGGAGAAGACTGAGTTGGGAAGGAGGACAGTGCAAAGCAAGAGCTGTTTAATTAAATACGGAGTACACTAGTGGCCCAAACTGCAAGCCGACGCTAATTAAAATTTCACTGAAGTATGTGGAGAAGGTGTGCACAGGATCTTTAGCAACAGGCAAATGACTTCAATCTAATTTACCAAACTTTCAAAGTGCACGATGGAAATAAAAAGTTTGATGAACATTACGGCTCATTAGGTTCTCGCACACACGTATCTTTTTCTAAAACGATAACTCGTCTGTAGAAGAATGTAGCATGTATTTAAATGATTTATTTTTATACATCCACACAATCTGAATATATTCATGAATCTCAGTGACTGTCAGTGGTGTCTCCTGCCCTCCCTCCTTCCCTCCCTCCCTCCCTCCCTCCCTCTCACACACACTTGGCTGTGGGTAATGAAGATGTCTGAAAGAAAACTTTGTGGTGTGTCGATGGGAAAAAACGCTAGCGAGAGAAAGGGAAACATCAGGCATTTTATTTTTGACCATCCAAAGCCAAAGTGACAATCTTTGCAGGACTGAAAAAAATAATGAGGATGGAATATAGAGAATGCGAAGGGCTTCAGCTGCAGCTCATGCAGGAGAGAGAGAGAGAGAGAGAGAGAGAGAGAGAGAGAGAGAGAGAGGAATGAAAAGAAGGAGTGGTGAAATGGGTTTCTGAAACTGTCTCTCTCTCTGGCTATCTCCATCTCTAACTATTGTTTCTTTCTCACATTCACTTTTTTTTATGTCTCTGTATATCTCAATTTCTTTCTGTCTGCAAATCTGTCTTTGGTGTGTTTCCTTCCCCTTCTGAGTCTGTCATCTGAACCAGTCTTTCTTTCCGTCTCACTCTCTCTGTTGAACTCCCTCTGTTTTTCCCCTTCGATCTCTGGTTCAGTGGCTGTGATCAGCAGGGGGCGCTATTAGAACCTGAATGAATTAATAAATTTGTATGTTTGTAGTGATGCTCCTGAAAACAGAAAGTGAGGTCAGATCTCCAGAATGTCTTGACAATATCAAGTGAAAGTTCAATTCAACAAATCCCCCCAGTATTGTAATCTTAAGAACAAAAAATATAAAAAAAATGTTTAAGAACTTAAGTGGAGAATTAAATCATACATCTATACACACACACACACACACACACACACACACACACACACACACACACACACACACACAGGCTGTCAATCAATTAAAATATAAAATCAAATGATTTTATATTTAAAATACATAAAATAAATTTACCCTAAGACTTTGTTTTTAGTACACTGGTCCTCGGGAACTCTCGGGGGTTATGCTCTAAGACCCCTGCGATTTTCTAAAATCCGTAAATTTTGGACGCACCCCCACAGCCCCTATGGTACCTTAGTGAATTCATCTAGATACGTCAATTTAATACAATAATGTATTTTAAAAATTATGAAATGTCTTAGTAAAAACAGTTTAAAATGTTATTCTTAACATTTTGTCCCACTGCAAAGTCCCGCAAATTTCTCCATCTTTCGGTGGAGTTTTTTTATTTATTATAAAAAGTTTTAAGTAAAGAATGGAAGTTGTGAATAAATGTGTGTTGGGTTGCAGGTTTTATTTCCCCTTATATTTTTCATAAAAATGAACTCTGCATTAATAAACGTTTGTGCCATTAAAATAAATGCATTCATTTTGACAGCCCTAAGATAGATAGATAAATAGATAGATAGATGGATGGATGGATGGATGGATGGATGCTTATTTTTATGAGGATTATTTTCTTACAGAATTTAGTCTTTAATAAAAGCATCTAGTAGTCAGTTTCTTTTAATGGTTCTCTGTAAAACAAAGGTTTCCGTTTTATTCCAAAGCAGGCTTGAGAAATCTCTTTTTCTAGGAGTGTAGGAAAAAAAAGTTGGACAGGATCAGAGGGCGATCATAGATGCCCTTGACAAGAGGAATGTCAAAGATCACTCTTTACTGAGTAAATAAAATACTTCATGAAAGGAAAATCAAACAAAGCTAAATACTTAACCAGAGTAATGTCGAAAAAAGCAAAGAAAAGAAAAGAAACAGAAAAAGACGAGGCAGTGTAATAATCTCTCATAACCAAAGTAAACCAACTGACCAAACACTGTTTGTGGCAGTAAATTGGAGTTGTTGTGGATTTCATGATCATTTAACAGGCGTCCACTTTGGACTTCCACTGGTGCCTCCTGCCATGTCATGCTTCAGTAAACATGAGGGACGTCACGGTTTAAAGGTTTTTCTGCAAGCATTCTTTTTTTCCTGGTTACGTGCAGTTACTGATTGTGATTGTTGATATTTTTACATCATTCCCGGCTTTCCACTTTTCCTGACAGACCGTCACTATGCACCAATGATCTTAATGAGTGTGTCTGTGGGGGGGTGGGGGTGGTGGTGGACCTGACTCTTGGGAGAAAGTGACAGGATTTTTCTAACTTTAGCTCCTTTAAAAACATCTAGTAAACAACATGAAGATGAAAACCGGCAGCCAGGAATATGGAGTTAATAAGATTAAATATGAAAGGCGTAACCTGACAGGGTTCTGCTATAGGAAACTAATAAGTGTTCTGGTATTGTGATAAGAAATTCACAATCCTGTAAACAAAACATGACAACTTGCTTTACACTTATTCCTCAAAGTTTCTCTATATGTAATTCGTCATTATTTTGCCAATAATATCTGTAAAGATGTCATTAACAGAAATAATAAAGTGACTTGAAAGTTCAGGAATTTAGAGAACATTATGATAAGCTTTGTTTGATTATACCGGTTTAATCATCACTTCATGTCGCATTATGAGCATCATATTAAAAAACTCAAAGTACACTGAGCTATGAAGTCACACATTATGATGCTTTAACACAAGTCAATAGACAATATCATTACACAACCTTAAGTGAACAACAAACTATGCTAATATAAAATTAACAGCATCGTCAACTATTAAGGTAGATGTTAGTGCTATGAAGGCCATATAAACATTACCCAGTTTTCCACCATATCGATCGTGTCGTTGTCGGAAATAGTCTTCCGTCCCACCAAAGTCAGGTCTGGACCCCGAGGCCTCGTCTTAAACCCAGTGAGCAAATTATCTGTGCTGATTAACCTAACCGGAGCTCCAACATGTGGCAAGGGCAGCTGCTGCCTCGAGCATGACTCACCGAGGAAAGAGAAAAAGGCAAATGGAGTGCAGTGGCTAGTCTCAGGACGTCAGTCAAATCGTCACCTTCAAATAAAGGAGAGGTTATTAGCTGTGAATTATCTCATTAGCGAGTGGCTCCTGAGCACTTCAGGGACTCGTTGCACTTCAGCTGAGCCTGATATATGGGCCTGGTTTTAGTGCACACTATAAAAACCAACAGGCTCCTGCTTTAGTTCAGGACTATAAAGTCCAGGCAATAACAATGGCTTTTTAGCTCAACACAAGAAAGTCCTTTTTTTGTGGACTCACTCTATAAACTTGTCCCATTAGCGTTGATCTAAGATCTGATATTCTTTACTAAGCAAAGGCAATGCTAAATAATTTGAACAGATAATTATCAAGGATGAGCTCAATTTTCAAGCAAATTTGTGCTGAAGATCCTGAAGTTCTGAAGCTGTTTAACTGGAATTTTTTTCTGGAATTTATCAGGAAATAGAAGCTAATTTAGGATCGCTGAATGTGATTTACAATGTCTCATGAACACTTTGTGCATGAAGAAGAGATACAGAATGGATCCGGTGATGTAATTTCAATTCAGCTTTGCAGTTAGGGTTAGTTTCAGTGCAGATATATGATGAACGATTACAACATTTAGATTAAAAACTGAAGAGAGATTATAATCAGGTCAAGTGTTATCCAGTCATCTATTTTTTTTTAAGCATTCACAAAAACAACACCAGATGTAACAGATGCACATTTAGAAGCATGTAAACAGGCTTGCAAATAAAATTGCTTTTAACGTCCTTCGAGTTTCTGCAATGCTGAAAACATCGTCCTTGTGAGAGTACATGCAGCTTTATAAACTTATGTTAGTAAACCACAGGGTTTTTTTTTTATTTATAACAGAACAGTTTTTGAGGAGTTTTTGCTCCTTTGCTGACACAGTACAGGCAGCATCACCTCTGATATACAAGCATGATTGGATCTTATATATTGCAATTCTGCTATTCGCCTCCCCCCACTCCCCCTCAGTCAGCAACAAAAGCATTCATCAAAAGCAACAACACTTTTCAGCCATTCTATTGATCCAAAATGGTCTGTAAACTCTTTTTGCTTATATGAGACCCTTGTAACAGAGTTATTTTAAGTGCTGCAATTTCACTCGTATTCTGCCAATACAGCAAACATGTCTACATGTCAAGAATTAGTGTAAAATATGCTCGTCTCGGACGGCCCAGATGTTTAAAACCATGCAGCATCTCTCAGAAATCTCCAGAGGGACACATGTTGGGCAGTTACAACCGTTTAATCCGGTTTTATTGTGGAACCTGATTGTGGAATCGCTGCTGACACCGCAGTGGAGATGCAATGCAACATAAGAAGAAGAATGTTAAACATCTTAGACACCGATACATTTAATGGTGGTGCCTTTGGGGAGAAAATAGATCTTATTTTTTTTTCTTTTCTTTTGTACTGTAATGAATGAACTTGCACACTGTAAAAAAAAAAAAAACGCTTTAGTGTAACTGGGGTCAAATATTTACTCTAATCATGCTTTATAATTTCATTCAATCATTTTACCCACTTTTTTTTTTTTTTTAAGGAGAAACTTAGAGACAGATTGTCCATTTAAAAACCAGATGACAGCATGTCCATAGTGAATCTGAAGCACAACTCCAGTCCGGTCCCACAGTAAACCTGTGAACTGCAGTGTAACACATGAGAGGATTAAAAACAGAAAACTGCTGAGAAAGTGTATGAACATTCTTTCTGTGAGTTTGCAGCTGAACATGTCCCACTGTGAGTTTGAGCTCCTGCATTAGAAAGCTGGAGGGTCAGAACACTAATCGATGAACAAACCTGTAGTGAGACGATGCTTCAATAGAACACAGAACACTAATTCATTTACCAGCAACAAGACAGATGGCTGAGAGGATGTGAGGCTTCTTCAGCACAATAGTGCTAAAAAGAACAACTTTAAATAAGCAATTCTCTAAATATATATATCACACACACACACACAGACACACACACGATAGGTAAACAATCTTTGCAGCTAAAGCCAGGCAATAAAACACATGAGATAAAGAGAGACTGGTGGTGATATACCACAACATATTATCATAATTATTACAAATTAAAGGCCACACATTGCTTTAAATCGGCATAAATTGCGTTTAAAGTTGTCTGGGAAAAACTAGTTTCTCTTATCACCTTTGTGAAAGCAGAAAAAGTAAGAATTGTAGATCATCATGTTACCAAGTAAACAATTGTTGTCCTGAACATTTATAACACTCATTAATAACACTACAAACATGTGCATGAACTCTTTCAGGGAAGGAATAAATGAGGATGTCTTCAATATTTAACTTAAATTAAACAGTGTACCTGGAGTCTGTGGTGTAGAGAAGAAAGGAAGGATGACATAACAGATTAACGGTAGACGTGGCATGAAATTAAGAGGGGTGGCAGCACTGAAGCAGGCACCCTGGCATGGTTCTCGGTTCAAATAATGATTTTATATATTTTTTTTTGTTGTTTGTTTGTTTTTTCTCTATACACTGGGGCACATATTTTTATTTTAGTCCATAAACCTGATTTGAACCTGAAGCTCATATCTGGATTGAAAAGACATAAATAAAATAAAAATCTGCCAAGTTTATTTACTATGCATGACCAACAATACAGATTATATATACCATATTTTTCGGACTATAAGCCGCTACTTTTTTCCCACGTTCTGAACCCCGCAGCTTAAACAACGAAGTGGCTAATTTATGAATTTCTCCTGGGTTTTTCCAGGTTTCACAAACTTCAAGCCAAAAAACTGAACCCCATAACATTAGACCAATGAAATTTTTTTTTACGCACGACGATGCCAAAAGATAAACTCCCGAGAGAAATAGTTGTGAAAGGAAGGAGGAAGACAGTGAACAATGACTTTCTTGGTCGGCTACTGTTTAGATACAAGCTGTTGTAGCGCGTTGAGTCTGGGTGAAGGGAGAGCTCGCTAACTCCAGTTACAACAGAAATCATATAAGCACAGACAGGTTTCCAAAACTCGTGCTTTTTTATTTTTCTTTTTTTTGTTACGGATTAGTCAAAGAAACTTAGAAATGAGCATCAGAAAATAATAAGGACATAATCCTCGGTCTTGCACACACGCAGAAATACCGGAAAAATGCAGTGGCATGCTATTCCCAAAGTACCTCTACGCTCCTAAAGGAAGCGCAAAATATTTCACCCGTTACACCGTGTGTAACGTGTCTTTCGTTAAAGCCTGTGTAAAGTTCATTAGTTTTAGTGTAGACACGGCTTATAGACAGGTGCAGCTTATTTATGTTCAAAATAAAAATATTTGTAAAATTCAGTGGGTGAGGCTTATATATGGGTGCGCTTTATAGTCTGGAAATTACGGTAGATACAAAGACAAGTCCTGGTTTACTGTTGGTCAAAAACGTCTAACAGATACACAGAAACCACATTTAAATCAGCATATCGACGGAAACTGTGAATTGTGTCGTCACATGATGCCACTTGCCAAAAGTTTGATTCACTAAAACTATGCAGTTAATAAGAGTCGTTTGTTCTAAAACGCTTTGATAAGACGAGATTTCCTTCCATTATTTACAGCCATGGGTTTTTTGTCATCACATTGAAGCACCAGTCAATGTGGTCAAGGAAACTGATTAAATGTATAATTTATATATTGGGATACCAGTGCTGGGGTGGCAATGGGGCAAAGGGGTGGCGATGTATATATTGTGCCACCCTGATCAGAATATATATTTATGATGAGCGTGAGAGAAAAAGAAAGAAGGGGGCAAAAGATGAAAATGTATAACACCTCTAAGATAACAACATCATGCACCATCCCGATCACACTTCCCTGCATCTTTTATCAAAAATATCATTAAACTTTTTTTTTTTCTACACCTCACATTAACTTTCACCAGCTCTGTTACAAGAAGCTTCCAAAAATATGATTCATCCATGAGTTAGGACTCCTGGTGAGTTAAGCACAGCACTCGAGTTCATGTTTTCATCAAGGATGAGTTTAAAATGAGAGAAGATGCTCAAGGCATGAAGCCTGTGTAGGCCACCACTCACTTCTCTGGACTGACAGGAGAACAGACAGCCTTTTCTTCAGCTGTTTATCTTCTGCAGTATCACACCGTCTGTCCTGCTCGGCTGTGTTGATTGGGGGATTGCGTGTTGAAGCGGTGTGTGTGTGTGTGTGTGTGTGTGTGTGTGTGTGTGTGTGTGTGTGTGTGTGGCAGGCAGCTCGGCTCTGCCCTTCAACACTCATCCACTCCGGCCTTCACTCACCCTCGCTGACAAGATTTAGATTCCTCTTGACTGCCGGCAATTACAGCCACAGGAAACACGCTGCTGCTGGGCCATTTTTTTTATCCCCTTTCCTACTTGCCACCCTCCTGGGTCTCTAGGACACACACACACACACACACACACACACACACACACACACACACACACACACACACACCTTTTCCCCCTGTACTTCCAGTTCTCAGCTCACACTTCATGTCTTCTCTCACTTTCCTCACTTTCTCTTATATAAACACTTTATACAAACTTAAACTTTAGCCTTTACTTTTATTCTGCATCATCAGTTTTTAATGTCCTGAAAATCATGCACATTGATTGATATTTTTATTTCAAATTCTGAATTTAAAATGATCTTGTCTTTTGCAATGAGCATTATAAATAAAAAAAAATGGAAGAATTAAATACCATAAATTAAATCTTGGTTATTATTTTATGTGCAATAAGTCGTATTACACTACATTCACCTGCTATTTCACAATTCTGCCATGTTGCTCACTATGTGTTTGTGAAGTTAATCTTCCTCGATTACATTTTTGCTATGGAATAGAATTTATTTTTGTTTGTGTTTTTTTTTTAGAACTCACGGTGCTTCGGAGTTGCTTCTTAGCGACTGATTTCCATGTCGGTGGCATGAACACAACATTAAGTCTATGGAGTTTCTTTCAGCCTGATTTTTACTGAACGTCTCAATGTTACAGTCGATAACAAATGAACTATAAGCGGAAAAAACAGCCAATGAATGTAAAATTCCCTCTTTTTTAATGTTCCTTCTCAGCGTCTCACTGTATTCTTCTTTCTCTCTCATCCCTGCATTGATTTTTAGCCTCCTTTTCGCCAGTGTCCAGTACTCTGAGAACCCTCCCCTCCCACACGAGTGCGATGGAGCTGCTAGGATGAGATGATGAGATGCTGCAGAGAAGTCGAAACGATGTCGGTTTCTGCTAAAGATACCAGCTGCTTCTATTCGCTCCTGACGGAGGACCGCAGATCCTCACAGTGACCTCATGTCTGACATCCAGCTACGAACATCTGTGCATAATTCAGCTACGGCAGCACCAGTGTGGTCCGGAGCTCCAAAACTCTCCCATCCGGCAGTCTGATCATTGTTCAGAGCATCTGCTACAGGCAATATGGTCCTGATTAAACATTCTGCCATGATGGAACACACGTTAGAACAGTGGGCCTGAATGGGGAATTTTTTGTGACTACCTCGTCCAGGCACATTGTGTGCATTCATCATTTAAATTCTCATTAATGGGAAATTAGTGTTGATTTCCTTATCGTTTGGAAATGGAATTGATTTCCAGAACGGATGAGACAGCAAGCAAATGAGCGGCGCGATCAAATCAGGGCTCCGTCACGGTCCCAACTGTCAGCGTGTCCAAAGCCAACACTTCCTGATCCAATCAGAAACCGGATGGTGTTCTAAACAAACGCTCATTTGGAATGGATGCAGGAGATTTAATACACTAGATTCAATTGGCTGACAGCAGGAGATTATTGAGTGCTGTTTTATGGGGTAGTTTGGGCTAAATGACTGGAACTTCAGTGTGAGGAGGCTGGAAAATATCCTGGGAAGTTATCGTCACAGGACAAATTAATAACGGATTTATGGGAGAGTCTAGTGGCTCTCATTTCGAAACAGGATTAACAGAGTGCTCTGTTGAAACACTGAAGCACAGATTAGACCACAGCCTCATTTCTAGTGGACTTTTAATGAATTTTACACAATAGTCACATTGAATGTTACAATAAGTCTTACAAATCCAAAGCTGGTCTAAAAACTGTACTAAAAACGAAGATAAAAATGGAGGAGAAAGGCTGGATGTTTGATTGAACCAGAACTCAGAAATTCTGAGAAATAATACTGATATCTGTGTGTGTGTATATTATATTTTAAATACATATACACACACACAGAGGGAAAGCCATGCTGTTAGTCATTACTGACCATGAGAAGTGCAACGCTGCTACACTTGACCTCTGAAGGTGTTCTGGGATGTATATAAATTGCAGCACACTGCACAGGAATGTGAATTGGAGTCAGAAAAATGTTTGGTGTAAATATGCAGCACAGGCTGCCTTCTAGATCAAGCTGAGGCAAATGTAATTGTATCTCAGATGGGTGGGACATTTCTTTAAGAGCATTTTATTTTCCACCCTCACTAGATGCCAGGTAAGCAAAACTAACTTTCCCTCATGTATGTGCCTTCCCTTTGCCTCAACAGCAGCAACTTCATTCTTGAATTTAAACAAAAAAAGAATAGAAAACACATTACCCAGCATTCTCTGCATGTATGAGGAAGTTCGTTTGTAATTAGAATCGTAGACAGCTCTGGTGCATGACATCCGTACGTCAGATGTCTTTCAGAATCTTAACGCTAGAGAGACTGCACAATTACATCATAGAGTGGCAACAGTGCAAAAATAAATAGATAAATAAATAAAAGACAACATTCGAAGTATGAGCTCCTGTTGTGATGGATTTAATCCAGATTAAATCAGTGGCAAAAATGAGCACACAGTAATTCTCTCTGCCACAACCCAGTACTTTCAATATCCTGTGGGGGGCACAATGGAACAACGTACCCTATGGGAAGGGAAATGAGCCATGAAGGAAACAGACATGTACTGTAGATACGAGTGTGTAGAACAGTCCTCATCTGGCTGTGTTCCGGTAAAATGTCCCTCACAGAGACTGCAGTAAATAAAACCTATTAGGCTTTGGGGTGAAAGAGCAGAACTCAAGCCATTAAATCATTTAGCTATACTGACAAAAAGGATGATACGGCTATGAGAGGACGACCGGGTGGAATCTTCTCAAACTGTGTGTCGGGCTTGTGTACGGGGATGTAACCGGCATCACTGATGATCATCCATCGAGGCGTAAAGACGTAACGTGTCCACACATCACTGAGCCCTACTGTCTTGTGTAGCGTGCAGAGCTCGACTCCATGCCTTCCAAATCATTGTCCTTTCTTCACAGGTAATTTGCTTCCCATTTCCATATTAAGATGAGTGCAGCGAGTCCACATGTGCAGGATGAAATATACCAGGCTGTTTTGCCCTGCAGGGGGGCTTCTCGCTGAACTAGATTCTCCTCCCCAGTCGCTCGTAATTATCTGACATTTCAAATCTCTCCAGCTCAATTAGCCTGTCCCTGAGATTATGGCGTCCAGCACCTGTGTTTAGGAAGCTTTTCAGACGAGAAGGAAGGCTTATCTTTGTCTTACTCGTGTAAACGGTCCCCTTTGGCTGGTTGATTTGTCAATCACTGGTTTACAGTTGAATTTAGGTCTATTTGTTTATTAAACACTTTTATACAAAACGCTAAAATGTAACAAGAGCTTTTAGTGAAACACTAACACATTTCAAAAAAGTCTTCGTATTGTTGTAGTCAAGAGCAAAATCAACTGAGAGCATGTGAATAACCGTTTATAACCGTTATAACAGTTTATAACAGTAGCATGTGGTGTTTATTGAAAAAAGGAAGATAAACCAGTGTAAACCAGAATCAGTCAAAAACAAAAACACTGATGGAATAAAGGCAAATTCAATCCACTTCCTTGTTAAATGTTTCATGACCGTGACATGGGAATATGGGAATACACTGTAGTTTTCTCTCAATGACTAAGATGATCAACAACAACAACAACAAAAAAAAACTAATAAAAAGATAAAAACAGGTAAAAAACTGCAGTGTTCTAACATACAATATACAACATACAATGTTTTACCTGTTTTTAATAATTTTTATACATTAAACATAGTCAAATATTTTAGATTATCTGCATGTAGAGACCCAGTGTACACCTTTCTCCAACATTTCTCCATTATTGCTCCTACTTACAATCTTAAATCCTATAGAACACAAAGGGGTGTACATTCATTTTCACATGACTGTGTGTGTGTGTACTTTAAGATTAAAAATGACTCACACAGTGTTAAAGCAGCAATGAAGAAGCTTGTTGAAATAAATCTGGATGTTCATGCAGATGTGGGCTACGTGCACTTCCTGTTGGCAGAAAGAAGATGAAGAGGCAGTGAGAGAGCGATAAACGTGTTGTTCTAAAACATCCAGTGAACAGCGTGGTGATGTAAAGACCTAAAGGGTTTATGTCCAGTATATTGTAGGAAGAATTGTTTAGAAATTGTGAAGAAGAAGAGAGAAGAACAGCAGTCTAACAGAGCGAGAGCATCTTACAGAACGCTGAGGTGATTTATTTCAGGCTGGTATTCATGTGGCGCCCAGATTTGAAACTAAATACATCTAAAACTGAAGACAAAAAAAACGATGCTTCTTCGTAATCTCCCAGCACGCCATGCAAAATGTATCATTTCAAATTTGATACTTGATAAATTGAATACAAAATCAATCTGAGCACATTTCAGCCACACTTCCTCCACCCCCGTCTTCAGCTCGTATTCATTTCATTCATTGTTTTAATGTGTATAAATGATGATCTTATTTTGCCAGATCATGCGAAATCCTGAATGCTTTTTATTTCGGTGGGTTGGTTTGTTTGCTGTTATTATATTAAGTGATTAATTCGTCTGTTGATTGATTTATTTACTTTTGTTTATCTGTTGGTAATTAACTTGTTGAGGTTTTTTGGTTAATTTTTCATTCATTAATAATTTTTTAAACATTGAATAGAAACAAAACCGTTTCAGCCGGTCTCATGTTAATGATGAACACCAATAGAGTAAGTTAACATCCTTCATTTCATCAGAGAGTCTTTAGTTTTATCAGATTTAATAACAAAAAAAAGAAACAGCTTTACACTTCTCTCTGAAAATAATAAACTCCTGGAGGCATGTAGTGGACAGATGTGCTGTGTGTGGAAGTGTCCATACAAGGAATTCCGTCCTTCATGACGTCAAGTTCTTACTAAATTAAAAAAAAAAAAAAGTTCTCAAACATATGCTAACACAGGAGGAGTGTATTTGGCACAGAAATACTCACAAATCTTTTTTTTTTTTTTACATTTGTGCATGTTTTGTATGAGAATCCAACTTTAAGAGTGTAAATAACTCAATGCATGAAATAGCTTTAGAATCTTTACTCTCACCAGCCACATGAACAGCTGCTCAGGATGAACTCCTACATACAGCGTTCACAACTACAGCTTAAAGAATGGACCTGGTGTGGATCATTATAAGTTATATATTTTTAAAACATATTATAAAAGCTATTAATCAACTAAGTATCATACACACACACACACACACACACACACACACACACACACACACACACACACTACCATGATCTCTAACCAAAACCTGTCCAGAATTTGTGGTCAACGTTTGCCAGGTTTTTTAAACTCACATGCTTAAATAAAGCTGTATGTCAGAATGATTGGATACAGTAGCATGCGGGAGAAATCCCTAAAATGACTTCATGCATGTCTAGTTGCCCCTATAAAACTTTCCTTCCTAAGCCTGCAAGCAAACCTGCTAATCACGCTGCTAATGTTTGCACGGATGAAACAGGAAATCAATAGTTGCTTTCAGACTGAGACTCGGATTTATTTCGAAGCACAAATCAGTAGGCAATTCAGCGTATATGCCACTTAGGCATGTTGAAGCCCACAGACTGGATTACATTCTCTTCATTTCAGCAGCACAGTGTGCAATTTAAAAAGTGAGGTAAAGAAATGAGACGAGTTATTACCTTGTTGCAGTGGTGATATGCATTAGCGTTGCAATTATGCATTAGACATTGCATTATGGGTCCATGTGCTCACGACAGTATCGATTGTCCCATGGATTTTGTTTTTTTGGGTGTTTATTTTTTCTATGTACTGCATTAGGAAGCAGTAGGGAGGGAAAAAAATCATAAATGGTCTTGTTTGTCGTCTGCTTTGAGGTGGCTTGTAATGCTGTAGCCCTCTAGGGGGGATGCACAGAGAATCGAAGGATCATATCAAATGGCATTACTGGCAAATAAAAGGTCCGTGGAGCTGTGGTACCCACAGTGGGTTGCCATTAAAGCTCTTGAGATGAATCATTCTATCGATTCTAGTATACACACACACACACACACACACACACACACACACACACACACACACACACACACACACACAGCTAGCGGGCATCCATCAAGGGTCGATTCTGGGATCCTTCCCCACATTTTTAACAACTTGCATAGAAAAACATTTTGATTGATCTGAATGTGATGTTTTTCTTTTCTCTGATTCTCCAGCCTTAGCTCTAGCAAGGTTGCGAAGTTTAAGGGTCTCATTCTGACATTAATTATAATACTAGACACGTATAGGTAATTATTAATTCCCAAATTATTGCAACCTGGACAAGTGCAGCTGATGGTAAATCAGGCATTGTTAAAAAAAACAGATAAAAAGAAATCTTCACAAAAAAGCAGAAGTGTTTCAAAACTTCTCTGAAACCCTGGACATTTATGATCACCATGTAATAATTCTGGACCAGTAAATATTGCATTCCTGTCAAGAAAACCCTATCTACACAACGTTTTCTAAAGGCAGCTTGTGAGAAGTGGGAGCAGGAGCGTCGAGCATTGTGAGCCCTACGAGGCCTCGTTTTCAGCTGAATTTACAAGCCCTGAAGTGTCTGGCTTCTCTCTCCCCTGAGAAAAACACAGCAATATTAAACAGAAATACTGCGAGCTTCACACAGCCAGGAGCTGCATTTTCACACCAGAAGTGAAGAAGCCTGTATATTAAAGCAGTCTGAACACATACCAGATACAGTACATTCAATTATTGTGCATGAACTGCACAATGAGAATCTCCCTCAATGAACTGATATGAAAATTGAGGCCCAAGTCTGTAACTTTTTCAAATAAGTTGATAAAAATAAACTGCATGAATTTCCAGTGTAATTTAGTCTGTATTTCAGATGAATAAAAATAATAACATTAACTACATTTTTTAAAGAAAATCTAAGTGGGTACTCGCTTCGGCAAAACTGCAAGCTATGAAAACATGCAGGCCAATAGGGGGAGCTACGTAAGTGTGTGTGTGTGTGTGTGTGTGTGTGTGTGTGTGTGTGTGTGTGTGTGTGTGTGTGTGTGCATGTTTAAAGTATAACCAATTTGGTCGTAGTTTGGTACTGAAGGAGATAGTAAATCTAAAACAGTAGAGGTCGAACGATTCATCCGCAAAACCGATGAATCAGCTTGAATCAGTCGATTACTGGAACTACTGTATTATATTATATTATTACTATTATTTCCTTTTATTGTATATAGGACCAGAATAAAAATTTTTAGGTCATTTTTAGACAAAAACAATTCTAAATGCAATGTGTGTATGTCTACTGCCTAAGATGTAGGAAAGGAGATGTGATAGAAGTCCATCATGTAGAAAAGTCATACCAATCCGCTGCATAATTATCTTCAATAATAAAATACACATTATTGCTATTACTGTAGAAACAGTTACATAAGATGACACCTTCATATCAGTCTGAGATTCGCATTGTAGCTGTAACTATTAATAACAGCAGCCCTGACGGTAATTAACAACTACTGACCAATCAGAATGCAGCAGTGCTGTGCTAGAACACGTTATAATTAGGGAATATGAATAAAAGACAGAAAGCAGCTGTCAGGGATTGTTTGGCAAGTCATCTCCAGTCTCACAGGTATACAGGGAGCTTCTTACTATTGCTAAATAAAATTATAGGTAAATAAAGTAAGCAGTGTCAATGAAGGATCTCCTGTCATCTGTTATTTGGACAAATCTTTGACTCATTTATCAAATGCTACTTTTTTTCCCCCCATTTTGTATCCAGCTGCCTGCATTACCTCACCAAAGCGTGGCTCGAATCTCAATAACACACAGTCTCTACACAGTGACATCTGGCACGACTGACATGGGAATGTCGACATGCTGTGTGTGCTGTTCAATATGTTCATCAGCAAAATATGGCAGGGTTTTCTTTAAGCAGTCAAAACGTAATTAAACTCAAAAAGTTGAATTTGCAGTCTCAATTAAAGGCTTTACTTTTCACAGTTGGAGGCACTCAGCAACTCCACAAACAAACTGGGCATTTGCTTCTTTCATCGACAAGAAAATGTGCCATATTTTAGAAAATCCTACCAGGCTGAAGCCCAGAACGCCTTTTTTGAGAGTATCCAAGGAAATTTTTATTTAATGGATTGTACAATTTTGCAGATTTTGGGTCAGATCAGCTCCTGTTATTTTAAATTCTTCTTGTATATCAATGTCAGTAAGGTACATGTTAGACATGAAACATATCTTGCCCGATTACCTTTAAGTGAACACTGTTTCTTGTTTATTTGCGTGTGTTTTTGTTGTTGAATTTTGTTTTTATCATTCCAGCGTTGCAGAATTAAAGGTCTTTTTCATACAACACGATGTCCTGGAGTGTTTTACTCCTTACATAATCGCTGCAGTCATGCACAGTAAGCAAAAACTGAAAACACTGCATACGTCCTGGACCTTCAAAGCAGCAGCAACACTTACGGACATGTTTGATAGGTACAATGCTCGAGTAAGACTTGCCCATTGATATTCATGCATAGCAGCTCTGATCCTTCCCACAGTCAGTGCAGGGCAATGCAGATTGCAGCCCACGTCTTTCCTTCAAAGCAGGCATGCCATTGCTGTAATCTTCCCTTGACCTCTTGCTGAACCCCGACACGTCACCGAAAGCCTGTTTCTAAACCCGAGCGCATGTTTAAAAGTGCATATTCTTCTCCTCTTGCTCTGCTTTCATCTTCCGCCGAACTTTCCTTTGGGCCAGAGGGAATGGGAATCAGTGTGATATCTGGAAGACTGCATTAAACTGATAAGTTTATTCCACTAACATGAAAGGGAATGGCAAAATACGGCATATGGCTCAGAGGGCTTTGCAGCCTGCCGAAAGTAGAGAGACTAATAAACTTCGAGTCTTCACACAGGGATGAAGCTGCTTCACTGTCTGCCAGCGAGCAGAATGACAAAACTGTGTGCAGAACCGCCATGTTTCCATCAAACCCTTCAACAAGCCAAAAAAAATACAATAAAATTTTAAACAATGAAGACCGAGAGCTGCAAACAACGAATGTGGAAGACTTGCTGTATGTGTAACGGCTTTAAATTTGACCTGAACAGGAAGTCGTTTTACAATCTTCTTTCAGGCTTCTTCAGTTAATGAAATATATTACAAATAAATGTTAATAAAATGTTATTTTGCAGTAGAAATACCTACTGAGAATCTCGATAATATACTTTGGCCTGGTATCAGAACAGGTCGTCCCCCGACTGACAATGGAAATGTGTTCTGATGAACGGATTATAACTGGTAAGTGGTGCCATGACCCAGCCTTCCCGGGAGTCTTATAGATCGGTGATCAGTATGGGGTTGTGCACTTTAATATGTTTATAATTAAACACAATTTAATACATAATAAAATAAAAAAGCAATTTATGGTACCATAATGTATAAACTATACAGCAGTGGTCCCCAACCCCCGGGCCGCAGACCGGCACCGGTACGTGAGTAAATTGGTACCAGGCCAAACAGAAAGGATACTAGATTACATTATTTCCGTTTTATTTATTATCTGATTCTGAACGATGTTTTATTTTGGAAAATTCCCGGATTTTCTCCTCCACATCTGTCTATGACTCACCCTTGATGCAAGTCATGATGCCTCGGTCACATGACTTACCTCCACCCACTACCTTCTTAAAGTAGCTCCGGTCAGAGGACTTACCTCCACCCACTACCTTCTTAAAGGAGCTCCGGTCACATGACTTACCTCCACTCACTACCTTTTTAAACGGGCTCCGGTCACATGACTTACCTCCACCCACTACCTTCTTAAAGGGGCTTCGATCACATGACTTACCTCCACCCACTACCTTCTTAAAGGAGCTCCGGTCACATGACTTACCTCCACCCACTACCTTCTTAAAGGGGCTCCGGTCACATGACTTACCTCCACCCACTACCTTCTTAAAGTAGCTCCGGTCAGATGACTTACCTCCACCCACTACCATCTTAAAGTAGCTCCGGTCAGATGACTTACCTCGACCCACTACCTTCTTAAAGGAGCTCCGGTCACATGACTTACCTCCACCCACTACCTTTTTAAACGGGCTCCGGTCACATGACTTACCTCCACCCACTACCTTCTTAAAGGGGCTTCGATCACATGACTTACCTCCACCCACTACCTTCTTAAAGGAGCTCCGGTCACATGACTTACCTCCACCCACTACCTTCTTAAAGGGGCTCCGGTCACATGACTTACCTCCATCCACTACCTTCTTAAAGGGGCTCCGGTCACATGACTTACCTCCACCCACTACCTTCTTAAAGGAGCTCCAGCCACTAACACATAATACATTACTGCTAAATTCAAACCCCCAAGAGAGCAAAATGAACAAACAACAACACAGTGGATTCACATTTATTATTATATTTAGAAAATGCCAGTTTTTATGGTCGTATCATTTTATTTTGTTGTATTTATCCGCCACAGATGAAAGCCGGTCCGTGAAAATATTGTTCGACATTAAACTGGTCTGTTACGCACACAAGGTTGGGGACCGCTGGTATACAGTATATATGTATGTGGCAGCAGGTGCTTGGCTGAGCGCCTGTTAACGATTCGGTTAATGTTTCTGACTTTCAGGTTAAAATCCTGCTACGCCTAACATTGTGTCATGTCTGATATTGAAAAAGGATACAATAATATTGCAATAATTCATTGAAATCCACAGGATATATAAAGTCCTTGCTGTCACACTCATGAAATTGTATGATGATAAACCATTGCGAGTTCACTGAATTCCTGTAAATA
This sequence comes from Silurus meridionalis, assembly GCF_014805685.1. Lineage (NCBI taxonomy): Eukaryota > Metazoa > Chordata > Actinopteri > Siluriformes > Siluridae > Silurus > Silurus meridionalis. The sequence continues at coordinate 20,103,331 of NC_060901.1, forward strand.
TTTTGTCCTGTGACTGTTTTCATCTCTCAGCAATTGTGCTCTCATGATGAGGTGTGTATTGATCGTTTTGCATGAGCACAACACGGATGCAGCGGTATTTTTCTCGCTCTCTCTCTGATGGAGGTCCAACATGGCCACAGGCACGATGAGCTCAGCCGCTCCAACAGACACGAATACGTCTCAATTTTAAACCCTTGAGAGCTGCACAGTAACCGTCATCCTTTGCTCTATGCTCGATACGTGCCAGTTTATTTCATCCGAGCTGCATTTTAGCCCACAAGTAAGCATAAGTATAATCATTGTTGGAAAAAAATAGCCCACACTGCTATTGTGTTGCTCTCCAAAGAGTTGGTGGAGTAGGAGTGAGAAGATTGTGTTTGCATTATATACCCCACGCCTTCTTTTGACCCACATCCCACACGTTCCTTTGCCAACAAAGATTTTCCACAATACTCTGGACTGACATTTATGCAAAAAATAAATTATAATCACTAAGCACTAAATTAAGTAAAACTTCCCCAACAATAATTGCCCCAGAATACTGTTAGAATACAAATAAAATCATGCTGGTGGGTAATGATGCAGTGAGGCTTTTGCAGTAACAAAGCAAAGCAGATGGAGCAGGAAAGTGCCAGGACATTTAGTTCGGATTTTTCCGCAGGCTTCCGATTGGTTTCCTTTGCCTCATGAGTGTGCGTGGACGATGGCATTAGGTTGCGTCTGGGTAATTTCAGGGGATTTGGGAAACTGGAGCTGATTCGACTGAAAGGCCAGGCTATAGCATGATTAATGGGCCGGCATGGTGCTGCTGCTCACCCTTGTGTGATTAGATAATCAGTCATCTCTCCACTGCTCTCATTCGCCCAAAATGAGGGAAGACTTAGTATAGCCTGGTGTAGAGAAATGAGCCAAAACAGGGATATTGAAAGACTTTAAACCACATGTCATATCTTAGATCTTAATTCCATACAGTGTTTTCCTTTAAACTCTGACGTAATTGGTCACCAGATGTAAAGAGGAATTGTTAATATTTAATCTCAGCATTGCCATTAGTGTTAATAAACAACAAATAAAGAGTATTCAACTGAACTCTGTAAAGCTGCTCCGAGACAATGTCTATTGTTTAAAGTGCTAAGCAACTGAAAGGAATTAAACATCATTGAATACAATCACAGTCATTTCACATAAACAGTCCTCGTCTCGTGGCATGGAGGCGAAGTCACGTCCGTTTACAGTCAGCAAAGCAATTTCACTCCGTTTAACTGACAGCACTTCAAAAGGGCGGGTGATAAAGATAAATAACTTTTACTCAGGAGCATTTTTGTGCATCATTAAACATGGCAAACATTTTAGCTTGCAAGCAACACAGGAGAATCCCTGCGGAGCCGAGGCTGAACGCCTGCTCATGAAAGGCCTATAGACGCGCTCGCATCAAAAGAAGATGAAAACCACGCTCTATATTCCAGAAAAAAAGGAAAAAGACAGGGCTTGCATATGAAGTCAAAAATATAAGGTCCATATAGAACAGATAAAATGAACATCTTTTTCTGACTGGTGATACTCCATCCTTTGAGGGAATAATTTTCATATGATTAAAGACCTTCTTGATGAGAAAAGAATGGTGGAGTATATAATAAGATTACATCATACACCTTGGGCACGTTAATGAGTCGTTAGTGAACTCATCTGTATACATCTGTATAGCAAAGATTTTGAGTTAAATGTGAGGCCTTTAACTGTCATACAGCTAAAACTTGGCCAAAACTGGGTCATGCAACAGGACAATGATCCCAAGCACACCCGCAAATCCACAACAGAACAGCTGGAAAACAACTAAATCAAGATGTTGCAAGGGTCAGAGTCCAAACCTCAATCCTGACTAAAACGCTGTGGCAGGACCATCAGACAGCTGTGCGTAAACAAACACCCACAAACCTCAATGAAATAAATCAGCGAGCCAGAATTCCTCTAAAATAATGAGTCATACAGAACACCATTAGTTCCAGTTATTGCTCTGAAGGTGGTTCTGCAAGTGATTGAATCAGAAGGTGTACTTATTTTAAACATGGTTTCTCCATTTCAGGCCTGATTATTGTAAAATAATGAGTCATTTTGGTGTTGTTTATCTGAGGTCGTGTTTACCTCATTCTAAGAGCAGATAAAGAAAAGAAAATTATTATGTCCTGATACGTAAACCAGGGAATTAAAAACGGGTGCACTTTTTCCACATGCTCCGATGTTTCTACATGGATATTAACAGAATTTAGATTTAAATGATAAATATTCTGAAACCCAGAAGCCTGAAAAATCCATCCAGCCTGAATGACATGAGAGGATAATCGAGCTGATTATTGACAAGCTTTTCAGAAACAATTACAAAAGGCTTAAATGATTAGTAAGTGAAGGCCAAACACTGCTGATCTACTCCACAGATCAGGTGAGACCCAGCTCAGAAGATACCTTTTCAGTGAGAAGCTGCTCTCTAAAAAAGTTAGACTGAACCGTTTGTTATGATCCAAATTCACATTTATTATTTTTTTATTCTGCAAGATCACAGAAAAATCTATCGTTCCTTTTTAGGTGTTTCACATTTGCACCATTGGTGTGAAGAAGCTGTAATGGTTTTAGCGAACTGCCAGTGAGCAAGGTGTGGGTTTTTTTTTCACCCATCACCTCGTCCATAGCCCCGGTTTTTCAATTGTTGTAAACAGCAGAGTTGATAGACGCTTGACTCTTCAGCCAATCTGGCGTTCCTCAGCAGGCAAAAGAGCCGACAGGCCCGGCTGTGGCACTGAATACATGCCGCTGAGTAAATATTGACATTTCCCTGGCTGGTAAAGGACTGCGGTCTGTCCCCTGCCCCTCTGCGTGGGTTCAATGCCACAGAGCAAATTAAACGCTGAACTCGGGGCCTGATGGGAAATTGATGTGGCTGTGTGTCCTCCGTGCTCTTTGGCTTTTACTCCCGTTTTATTGAGGCAATAAGTTGCACTCTGGAAGACTGGAAAGTCTCCACCTTTTGCTTCAGGCTCCTTTTTCGATAGGTCAAAACCATTTCGATGTGATAATGCTGTTCCACCAGAGAGAATTAAAGCGAATCGTCGCTCGAAACAAATATAATTATCGGATGCATCTGAAGGCTTGGGGACGAGGACGAGAGCCGAGAGAATGCAATTAATCTAAAGTGCGTGAAGAGAAAAGGTGGACGTCGTGTCTCTTTCCTGTGATCCGACAGAGAAGAGTGTGTATGTGTGCATGATGTAATGCTTAAAAAGAGCACTACAATAATTCTAATCCGACTTAAAGTAGAATAAAAATCCCTACACTGATGCACAGCTTCAAGGTCACAATGAGGTGTTGATTATTACAGAAGCTGAAAGAGTCGAATACCCTCTCTTTCACTCTCTTTCACTCTCTTTCACACACAAAAAGACTCCTGATGTGTGAGAATGGATTCTGTTCGATTTTCACGATATTCTGTAGCAGTGAGCAGTGTTTGTTTTTTTACACAATGCTTTGACTAATCATAAGTCATACATAATGTTTACACAAACAAGAGTTGATTTTTTTACATTATTGTCAATCCTGTTGAGCCTCAAATTGTTTCCCAGAATTCCCAAAGCATATGAATCAATTCACTTAACAGTGTTAGAAGAATAGAAATCATTAAATGCTCAAATGGTAGATCACTTGACCCATGTTTCTGATGTGTTTGATTGTGTGAATGCAGCATTAGTGAAGAGGTTTTTTTTTTGGTCCGTGAGATGATGAGCTGTATAAACATTGCTAAAACCATTGAACTTCACGAGAGATCATCCATCAGCAGCCTTCAGCGTTGCTCATAGATGCAGCACCTGTCAGGTGGACGCTGCTTAACGTTTCTCCGTGGTGTAACGGAGCATGTTGATGAGTGAGACCTCTCAAAATTCCAACCCAGGAGCTCACAGCTAGTTGTAAAGGCCAAGATCCCATCTGTCTTAGGTTCCTTGGGTAAATAGAGACCGGATCACCCTGAGCAGAAGAGACACTGAGATTTTTCTTCTTGTTAAGTGGCTGTAGCTTTCAGCAAAGGCA